>NW_009712544.1:0-43931 GCF_000703405.1 Apaloderma vittatum
TATATATATTATTTATAAAAAATTAGAGAATTAAATCAATGACTCTAGAGAATATACATTCTGTACGGACAGATTAAAATGTACAATAGCTTCGAAAATCCATAAAGTTTTCTACACAGTGATGCGTGTAGTAAGTGCAAAAATACTGCAGTTTAGTTAATCCAAGATTTCCTGTTTTCCTGTTTCCTAGAAAAAGCAGAAGCTGCTGCATCTCCGGAATGGCAGAGGACTTCTCCTCCCATTTTAGGAGTGGGCGATGAGCCTTGAAACACAGAGTTTTTCCGTTTCTCTGAAGTGGAAGACGCCTGAGACCGTGAAGCGCTACTCCATTTCCTCGTGGAAGCTGGTGCTTTGCTGAGGCGCCCGGGACGAACAAAGACCCCGTGTCGTGGTTTGCAGTGGAAGTACTCTCTGCCTTTTACAGTCCCATCATGCTTCCCTTCAATGAAAGCAAACGCACAGAATTAGTTGTTGGCACTTTTGTTAGCACATGCAATCGTAGCGTTGAAGTGTGAATATCTTTGGTCAATATTTCTGGAATATTTTTCTGTCAAATAGTCAAGTTTTTAATGCCAGCTGCTGCAGCCAGATGCACACCACTCATGCCAGAGAGAACCAAACCTGCAAAGGATGGCTTGAATTGTGACCAAATAGGTCATTTCCTAAAATCACACTTTGTTAACCAACAGTTTGAAATGTCAAGCATTTGTTCCTTTTACAAAACAATCCTCAAAGCCAACTGCTTGCACAGCTTAAAACTCTGCTGCCAGAGAAACTCCTAGCACCAGTGTCGATGCCTGTTAAACTACTAAAACCTTCTTTTAAAAAGATCTGAAGCATTTCTGTAGGAGTCTCTAACACTTGCAGAGCATTTACTTCTTCTGACCCTATCGAACTGAAGTTAAAGAAAACCTGTGCTCTGTAATTAAGCAATGGAAAAAAAAACCTGTAATAAAAATCTCTGAAAGCTACAGAGAGCAAACCTATTTCACGGGTGATGTCCCTCATCAGTACTGCCCATGAGCATGCACGTTGATTTGAAAAAATACCTGCCATTTTTAGGCTTTGCTTCTTTTTCTGATCTACAAAAAATAGATGCACAGCAATGGGAGGGAACTCCCACGATGTGCAAAAACATGCAGTGCAAAGAATGGGGCTTAAAGACAGTTAAAAATTAACCCATAGCAAAGTATTCCTATGAACGGCCTAGAACTGGGTGTATCAGCTTCCAAGCCTGTGTGAAATGAGAGGTATTTCCCATGACAGGACAGCATATGATTGTAGTTTAACTTCAAAAATAGATCATGCTAACTGCAGAGATAACCCAGAACGTATTTAGTCTTACCCAGCTGAACATTTAGTTCAACTCCAACCCAAATTCCAGCGGAAAAATCCACCGTTCCAACGTATCTCACAGTTCCCATCTTATTACTTCCAAGACACACTTGTTCACCCACTGCCACCCAGCTAGGCAAGACGTGGGCTTGATCTGCAGAAGCACCTTCTTCGCTATCGGAACCGTCCAAGTGGTCCTTCCCAAGAAAATCATCTACAGAAGCATCTGGATAAGTCTCACGGTCTGAAGTCTCTTTTACAGAACGCAAAGGGCTTTCCGTGGCACCCACGGGCCGGTCGCCTGCCGCCGCTGAATCCAGCTGGCCCCGGCACGTGCTCTGCTCCTTGGCAGGGCCTCGGGGTAACTCCGAGGAACTCACTCCATTAGAGGACATGAGGCAACACGGCTGCGGAGCTGAATGGTCAAAGTCCTTCCCGTCTTCGACGCCCATGAACTCTGTAAAGGAGTGATCTTCAAGAACATCCATCGTGCGCTCAACCGTTGCTTCGCGCACCGAGAACTCGATTGTAGGACAGGTAGTTTTGCCGTCCAAGGAACTTGGAGCTGAAAACGACCCAGCTCCGGGTAACCGCTGCGAGTCTGTGCCAGCAGTGTCGAGGGACAGTGGTACTTGTTCCGTTAAGGCACTGTTTTCTCTCAGTGGTAACACAGGTAGCTTTTCTTTCGCTAACTCCTTTTCTGACTCCCGACCTTCCTTGCCCGAAGAAGACCTTACATCGTGTGCAAGAGGTGATCCTGAGGGATCACTAGAGTCCAGCTCCTTCGTGTGACTGGCGAGCTGGTCTGTGCTCTCACTACAGGGAACAAGCATGTCAGACAGAGTAGCGTTAGAGGCACTGTGGGAGAAGTAGCCACTAGTGATGCTGCTAGTGGTGGGGCTGCGGGATACCTCTTTCTCAAGAACACGTGAACTCATGAAGTCTGACTTAGAAGAAAACCACTCCCTGTTCTCCAGGCTAGCATTGTAAACACTGAAGTCAGCAAACTCCTCTGGTACGTAAGGCCGGAAATTTTGAAAACTTTGTGGACTTATCAGCTTCTTATTAATGGCCTCCAACTCGCTATCCTCCTCCTCGGAGTCCTGAAAAAGAAGGGAGTTGTGTGGGATTAGGAACCTTCAACAGTAAAGTTTTCAAAATAAACAAACCTTCCATGATTATTTTTTCCTTTCTGAACACGGAGAAATATACAGCTTTAATATTCTTTACCTGAAGAATGGAAGACAACGTGGAAAAGAGTTGCTGGAAACTTATCCTGTCTACACTGAGCTATTCAAATTCTAGAGAACAAAATAAAAATTTTGAGTAGGTCGGAAAATACAAAGCAATAAAGTTTGGGGTAAAGAAGGCTCACAACATGAACAAGTTCTATAATTACCTATTTTCGCTGTACTCAGCTTTTTAAAGCCATGTGTTACAAGCTTCTTTCTCATCATCATTTAGACTAATTAAACCTATTGAAGGAATTCTATAGAGCTAATTGACCGCCTAACAGGATAAATGTAAATACGAATAGAAGAGGCTTTACAGGGTCTCCACTGCAATACTGGTTATCAAAAACTATCCTTCACAATGGGGTTTGCTGTTAATCTGGTATCAGTGAAGCTAAATTTTGCTTATCCCAGGCTATCACACCTGAACACGTTCATGATGTTTGAAAATGAAGGCAAAAGTATGAGATATTACAGAGAATTTTTCAAGGAAGCATTTCTGCATGTACACTTATGTGTTTGGAGTGAAGTAAGTGCCATTAATCAACCCAGCAGACTTTTTGGAGGAAGCTCCCCAAATTCCCCTTTGGTAACAAGCGGCGATGCGCCGCGACCAGCCCACAAATGGGGCTCTCACAGATCTCACCCAAAGCCTTCCGTCTGTCAAAATGCATCTGAGAAAAACCCCGGTAACACGGTTGTACTCCTCTCCCAGTGCAAAATACTGCAGGCAGGACTCCACATGGATGCTTTTTTTAAGCACTTCATTTTCCGTATATATATTTTTATATATATGTGCACATGTAAAATACTCTTTTTTATATATACACATATCTATGTGTACACAAACGTATATTCAAAATGGTTAGTTTACAGCAAATTCCTCCTAGAAAAATTTTTTTCAGAAAAACAAAAACTGCTGAAGCACTTACAATTTAGAGGAACTCAAAGCACTTATTATTTCTCTATTCCTTTATCTGCATCAAGGGTTTCAATTACTGATCAAAACAGATCCTGTGTGACACCTGAAGGAGTTCAATGCTTTCAGGCATCAGTCATCAATCACCGATGGAAAAGGAAAAGCACGATACTTAACCAGCTGCATTAAGAATGAGTAAACAATGCGTTAAACTTAATGCATTGAGAGTGAGGACAACAAGTTTGAGATAATCATCCTCTTGAAAGTGTTTCCTATAGTTCATAATAGCCAAGAGAGCTCCAATAACTTTGAGTGATAAAGCTTCACATACATAGGCAGCCAGCAGGTTTGTTCAGTTTGCACGTGTCGGAATAATCACTGAATTGTTTAGGTTGGAAGGTCATTTAGTCCAACTGCCCTGCTCAAGGAGGGTCAGCCAGAGCAGGCTGTCCCAAGACTGTGCCCAGTTGGGTGCATCTGGAGGTCTCCAAGGATGGAGGCTCCACCACCTCTCTCTGCACAAGCCATTCCAGTGTTTGACCACGCCTCAACAATGTTTTCTTGCGTTCAGAGGGAATCTCACGTGCTTTGTGTCCAGTGCCTCCTGTTCTGTCACTGGGCACTGCTGAGAACAATCCACCTTGTCTTCATTCTCTCCCATCAGGTGTTTTTATGCATTGATGAGATTCCCCTGAGGCTCTCTCAGCCTCTCCTCGTATGTCAGATGATGCCAGCCGTTAATGATCTTTGTAACCCTGCACCAGACTCGCTTCAGCCAGTCCAGATCTTTCTTGCACTAGGGTGCCAGAACCAGACACAACACTCCAGATATGGCCTCACAGCTGCTGAGCAGAAAGCAAGAATCACCTCCTTCAACCTGCTGGCCACGTCCAGTAAATTGCTGGTGGTCTGCTGCAAGGGCTCGCTGCTGGCTCACGACCAGCTTGTTGGCCATGAGCAGCCCAAGGTACTTCGAGGCAAAGCTGCTGGCCAGCCAGCCAGCCCCCAACACATACCAGTGCCTGGCATCACTCCTCTCCACATACAAGATTGCATTTCTCCTTGTGGAACTTCAGGAGATTCCTCTACATCCAGTCTCCAACTTGTTTGGGTCCCTCTGAATGGCAGCACAACCCTCTGGTGTATCAGCTGCTGCTCCTGGTTTTGTGTCCGAGCATCCAGGTCATTAACAAAGGTGTTGAACGTACGTGGGCCCTGGCGTACGCTGCTTGTTACAGAGCTCCAAGAGGATTTTGCACTGCTGGTCACAACCCTCTGGGCCCAGCCCTTCAGCCAGCTTTTCACACACTTCACTGCCCACCCATCTAACCTGTGCTTTGTCAGCCCATCTGCCATGATGTTATAGGAGATAACATAAAAAGCTTTACTAAAGTCAAGGTAAGCAACATCCACTGCTCTCTCCTCATCCCCTAAGCTAGTCACCTTGCTGTAGAAGGCAACTGAGGTTGCTCAAACATAACTTCCCCTTTGTAAATCCATGCTGATTATTCCCAGTCACCTTCTTGACTTTTATATGTTTGGAAATGCTTTTGAGGGAGATTTTCTCCCAGAGACAGAAGTGAGGCTGACCAGTCTGTAGTTTGCTAAATCTTTCTTCTTTGTCCTTCTTCAACACAGGCATGATATTTGCTCTCTCCCAGCCTTCAGGAATCTCTCCCAACCGCTGTGACAGTCAAGGATAATTGGGAGCAGCCTTGCAGTAACATCAGCCAGCTCCTTGAGCACTTGTGAGCTTACTTAAAAAACACGTAGGTCGCTGAAGTGCTCTCCAACCTGGTAAGTCTCCCTCGTTCCACACCTTCCCTTGGGTATGAGGGGCTTGGGGTTTAGTTTTACAGATAAAGACTGAAGTAAAGAATGCATCGAGTGCGCTGGCTTTCTCCGAGTCATTTGTGACCAGCTCCTCTGCCCCATTCAGCAGCAGCAGTTAAGTACAACATCCTGCAGATACCTATCAGCAAACTTATGCTCATGTGACAAGATCTTTCATCTAACCTGGAGGTGTTTTTTCCCCTAGTTTTTGTTGGTTGGATTTTTTTTTTTTTTAAAAAGAGCACTAGGTGTGAAATTTATACTCCAGCCTAATTAAAATATAGGCTTGCTCCACCTCTGAAAAACGTGGAGATGCCTGTGAAGCCTACGTCTTAAAATATTGCTTCCTAAAGTGATAAAAAAAGCCTGACTAGAAGCTGTAATTTGATAAACCTGACGCCGTAAGCTGGCAGGACTATGTGAAGTACCCATCTCGACCTCCTCCTCACTACAGGCTGCCTGCCCAGTACCCGCTCTAGTGCCGCTACGGGGATCAGACAGGGCAGTAGATCTAAATGAAACACGACTTCGTGGCAATCTGGGCATCACCTGGATGGCCCAGTTCCCTTGTTCTGACTTGCTGCGCAACCAAATGAAAAGCTGTGCTGCTGCCAGCGAGAAGCCCGTGCAGCAAGCAGCTGAGCACTCAAGGAACAGCTCTTCCCAGCACCCTGTCGGCAACAGCAGCTTCACAGTGCTCAGTGATTTAGTTTCAAACTAACTGGAAAAGCCTGCGGCAGGATGTTGCCCTTTTCCAGCTCTGAAAGCTTCTGCTTATCTTCAGAGAACAGCACAGGGAAATGCCCGAGTTACTTCTGGGTATGCATGGGGTGGGACTGTGTTTTTACTCAAGGGAGTAAAACTGCTCTGAAGCTGCTGTGAAAATTTTGTTTAGTTTCCAAGGGACGTTTTTCAACCCACTAGAAGACTTTATCTTCCAAATACCCTCAGGCTGCTTGTATCAGTGACTCAGTGAGTGTCAGCTACCTTATGGAAAATCAACAGCTGCTACCCAAAACCAGCAGCCAAGCTCCTAATAAATACACCAGAACACTGAGGTGTAACAACCCACAAAATCGTGTTAGAAATCCAAACTGAACTTCTTAAAGTTTTTTTTTGAAATGCTTGGCTACGTGGTATCAAAGTAACTGTCGAATCAGAAAAGTCCGACAAAAAAATTCATCAGTAACTCCTTGTGGTAGAAGAGACCTATAATACTTAGAGGAAATAATTTGAAGGTTTTGAATTTTAAATCTAAAGCTCTGATTAAAGTGAGTATTGACAGCCATGTTTGAGAGCCCAAAACCCAAGTCAGGAATGACGATACACCTTTTGTTGAAGCAGCAGTGAGAAAAGGGTTTGGCAGGTGAAGATTAAAACAAAAGCCCTCCACCTCAACCCACCGCCTGAGTTACAATGAAGAAAAGCTGCAGGTTAATTAAGAGCAGCAATCTTATTTTAGTCTTATTACTTCCGCATCAGGCAATAAGAAGCTTTTTGTAGTGTACCCACACCTAAATGCATGGTTACTTACACAAAATTGGATCATTCCATTTACTCTGAGGTATAGTCACAAAATCTGGGTAACACACAAGGCATATTAGAGTGACAACAACACAGTTCGCTAAACCACCCTTGACTTGATCATTTGTGCCCTGTAAAAACAAAAACCTCCCCTCTCCCACCCACCCCACAAGATAAATCACACATGGATATTACAAAACAAAAAAAAAATGCTAAAAAAAAATCAAAATGCGAAACCCCAGTTACAACAAGACTGCATCTGCAAGCCAGGCAAGCACCTGTTCATTCTAACCACCTGCTACAATCAAAGGCAAGCGGCTTCATCCACAGTCCACCTGTCTTCTGCTGCCACAGCACACCTCAAGCCCGCCACCAAACGGCCCCAAGCCCACCACCAGGCCTGCAGAACTTACAATCTTCTCCTCACGCACGCTATGGCTTTCTAGGGGCACGCCGCTGGCACCGCTTCCCGCGGGTGCAGCACAGCCAGCGCAGCGCACCCGAGGCGAAGGCGTGCTCTGCAAAGGTCGAGACACACAACTCGTCACCCAAACCGCGACGGCAGCGCTCGGCGCGTGCAGGTTAGCAAGGCGTTACCAGGAAGCGATGCAAGTGGAAGGCCCGAGGCGGCCACGCGCATGTCAAAATGCGAGTTAACGGGTAGAACTCATGCGCTTCTCCCTACAGAGTTTTAGGCTGAGGAATAGAGGGTGAGAAGTACGGCCACCCTAGAATGCTGTTTCACAGAATTATGTTTATGTCTATGAAAAAACACACCAACAACTTGCTGGGATGATGATGATAATAATAATAATAGCAGGTTACTGCTACTTTAAAATAGAACAGAAGTACCCTGTAAAGGAGAATACTTACCAAGAAGTGAAAAAACACCCAAGTGTTTCGGGTAAAAAACAAACACCAAAAGCCCACCACATATAAAGCACAGCCTGAATAATTTTACCAGATAATTACAAAGTTCTAATGCAAACGATTTGCCAAGTACACAAAATCCATTGATCCCCTTTAAGAAAAAAACAGGTGGTTTTCAAAGATTACCTCTTGGCTGAGCAGAGGTCGACTTTCAAGCGGGGTCTTCCTTTTATGTTCTTCTTTCACTGGCATTAAGGGCTTGAAAAACTTTGGTGGCTGAGGAGAAAACGCTTTAAAAGGGCTGGCCATTAAAGCATGGGAATTCTCTGCTACAATGCCTAGGCAAAAAAGCAAAAATATTGTCTTTCAGTTCTTCATACCTTGACTGCAAGAGCGTAATTCAAAATAACTGAAGGATTAAGCCATGCATTTGGCAAGTTGCTGGGTACAGAAAAATGTCAGTGTTTTAGTATTTAACCACCGGCATGAGAAAACGCAGAACTCAACAAGGAGAGATTATGTCCCTCTGCAAGGTCTGGAAACAGAAGGAAAGGGGAGAATAGCAGCATCTGCCCCTTCTATTCTGAGTCTCCATTATTTCTCCTTTTCATCTCAGTCACAAAAACAGTGGGAAATGTCCTTGAAAGTGTAAGCGATGGCTCTTTTTCCCCAGCACCTCACCTGGCCTCTGTCCACAACACTGCAATTGTGCCCAGGAAGCAAGCCTGCACTCCTGCATGACCAGGATGACCAAAAAAGAAATTACAAAGAAAGCAAAGAATAAACTCTCAGTTCCATTTTCTTGCAGCAGCATCTCTACCTGTGCTGCCCGATTAAGAGCACGCTGTAACTTTTGACCTGCATGAAATAAGGTGCCTGTGACACTGACACAACACAGCCAACATCCAAATCATGTAAAGAACCTGCAAAAGGTCCCTTCCTACTTGCACAAAAGCATCTCCATTTTCAAATTCACAAAAATAACAACTCCTTTTTGTTTCTTTTTTGAATTATTTTCTCCCCCTCCACCTCCTTTCACAGTTTGAATTAACATTTAGTTTGTTCTTCTGCCCTCCTCCTGGTTTTCTTGGACACCCCCAACTTCTCATCCTTGCCTGGGTGTCTTCACTCATTTCTCCCTTTCTTCCCTACTTCCAGATTATGTTTAGCTGCTAAAGCAAGAAGCTGGAGAGTGCACTTAGTAGGAAAAGAGCACTAAGAATTTAATTTTTAGTTTAATGCAGTAATTAAAACCCCACAAACACTGTCAAAATGTATAGACTTGAAAGTCTCACCACTGCCATCTTTGCTCTTGCGAGGTGACTCCCTGGGTAAAGTACCATAGCACGATACATCTTGGTAACTGGACGAACAGTCAGATATATCCAGGTGACTTTCAGACCAACCCTGAGAAACAAGAAAACAAAAATATAATACGCATGCTGATCCAGGTAAACACGGAAAAAATAATAGGTACACTCAAAGGGAGTTTGGTTTTGGTTTGGTTTTTCTTTTTTTAAAAAAAGAAACACAAACACCAAACCAAAGGAACGTCAAGTTGCTGACTTAAGACAATGTTCTAGCCCACACAAATGGGTTGTTTAGGAGCTAATTAGCTTCCCAGTGAAGTACATTAAGAGCAGAGAAGGACAAAAAGGATTACCCAAAAAAAAGATATAATTAGTGCAGCATTTTGAAGACACATTATGTAAACTCACTGTTAAAAATATAATTTTCCTTTTTTTTTTAATTCTCAAATATATCTTGCTTCAAAAGAAGGGAAAACATGTGAGACTGCGCTCTGTTTGCTGTCACCTTCACATACCTTATCGTCTTCGTCACAGGCAGAAAGGTCTAGTCGGCTACAGGACACCTACAGAACATCAACAGGCAGAATGAACCTTTTGGTTATGAAACAGAAAGCCTTGAGGGAACACTATGATCATTTAGTCACAACAACTCCTCTGTTCTCCCTTTTCAGATAAGATAATTTGTAAGGACAGCTATGTTTGTGCTGTATGAGTGGGTGACTGGAGAACACATAAAATGGAAAACATCCCTTATGCTGTGAAAACCATTAAAGGGACTTTGAAGTAAAAATAATCTGAAACAGGACAGCTGTCACGCTAAGCTACTTCCAAAATGAATATCCTTAACAAAAGGAGAAGCGTTTCAACCAAGCCTTCCACTTCCCCGTCAACTTTATTATCTCCTAGGACGGCCGGTTGTGGGGAGGGGTTGAGTGACTCACTTCCATTCATGACAACTTTCCTACAGGCCGGTTAGTCCTAGCACAGACCCAGCATTACGGCAGCACGCCGTGCAAGCGTTCCACCAGCACACAGACAGCATCCCTCTGCCTGCCTGATACCAATTTCCCAGAGGATAAGGGGTCCTTACGTTGTGCACATTTGGCGTGCTGATGCTTCTGCGGATGTTTCTCGCTTTGGTGGAGAGAGCCTCTTTGACTGTGACCGCCTGCGTGAAGAAAAGAACATGCTAAAAACAACGCCACAGTCTCATGAGAAATGATCAAGCGGGACAGAAACTTCTTCCAGCGTGGCTAAGCACAGCAAACAGGGCTTGCATTTACAAATCTTAAACGCCACCAAAGTTTGTGTCTGAAATTCACCCTTTGGCATTTGCCTGTTCAGGCTCCAGGCACCGCACCATTGCCAGCTGTATTTACCAGACCCACCACTGTCGGAATTCTGTATTTCACTGACGTAACTTAGTCTTACATTGACCTGCCCACCGTTCTGTAAAAAAACCCCCTAAATAAAAAACAACCGACGCTTAATATTTTTAAAATATCAACTGTTTCTACTCAAATTCTCATGATCCACTTCAAAAGGCGCAACAAGCGGCATTTCCTTGCCTGTCTTAGTCGTTCAAGGCTCAGAATGTTCTCCACTTGCAGCACGCCACGTGTGTATTTTTCAATGTAGGTTTCGCCATCGGACGTGCCCTCGTTCTCACTCCTCGCGGCCATCAGTGCCAAGGTCTCGCGATCCTCAATTTCTTCTGTAGCCTAAATGACAAGTCACACTATTGAAGCTTTCAAAAATTAAAGCCTGTTGTTTCCAGTGTATTAAATCACTCCTTTAGACTACCTCCATCCAGACATTTATTTGAATCGATAATCCTTAACCCATAATCCTAATTACAATCAACAGTCCAAAAATAAAATAAAAAAATAACTCCCCCTATAGTCTTCAGCTGTTTAAAGATAAATGTGATGTGTCGGCTGAAGTTCAGGATGTGCGCTTTGACACACTGCCTCCTCTTGGCAAAGCAGGACGTTCGCTTCCCCATCAGTATTACCACTGCAGGAGGTCGTTCTGTTCCTTTCAGCTAATTTATCAGAGGAATATGGTTTAATTTACCTTTGGTATGTTGGATACTATTTCATAGGTCACTCCACAGGCGTAATAGATATTTTTCAAGGATATTCTCCTTTTCAAGCTCTGGGTGAAACTCTAGAAACAAAGTAATTTTCAATTGTTGTTTTAAAAATTACTATTTATGTCACCCTAAGAAATAAGAGGTTGCAATGCAAAGACTTGTTTGACCACAAAAGCACATTTTTCAGGACCACAATCTAGTACGTTCCTTTTTAGCATTAATGATCCTTTAAATACTCTTTACAGCCCTGTGCTCAGTACACAACCCTACCAAGTTCAACCAGTAGCCAATTCCTCCTGGTTTGCATCAATGCTCTATCCTTGTGCAGTAACTTGTACAGGCAGAACCGTAGCTGTAAGAAGTCTCTAACGTACAGCTACTGTCACATAGAATCATAGAACAATTCAGGTTGGAAAAGACCCTTGGGATCATCGAGTCCAACCATTAAACCTACACTACGAGGTCACCCCTAAACCATCTCACCCAACCCCACATCTAAGCGACACTTGAACACATCCAGGGATGGCGACTCAACCCCCTCCCTAGGCAGTCTGTTCCAGGGTCTGACCACTCTTTCTGTGAAGAATTTCTTCCTAATGTCCAGCCTAAACTTGCCCTGTTGCAGCTTGCAACCATTCCCCTGGTTCTGTCCCTAATTACCTGTGAGAAGAGACCAGCACCAACCTCTCTACAATGTCCTTTCAAGTAATTGTAGAGCATGATAAGGTCCCCCCTCAGCCTCCTCTTCGTCAAACTTCTCATTTCATGAACCACCTCATTGTCTAAACTTCATCATCTAAACCCATGGAGCAGCGAAGCGAGGGGGAAGGCAGCCACCCTTGTGGCCAAAGACAACTCGCTCTCCAAAATCATCATGTAAAAGCGGGTAGGGAATGTACCCACATCTGGGTAGAGGTGGGAAATAAGCCCAGTTTATGAATAACAGACAGGGAGAAAAAGAAAAAAGGGAGAGGAGGGAAGAAAAGGGAGAGGAGGAAAAAAAAAGATCTGTTATGTTTAGCCTGGACATCTGAAGGCCCCACAGATGCAGTGACCCTATATTAGATAAGCTACTGCAAACTTCTCTGAATCAAAGAACATCTCAAGTTGCGTAGACAAGAGAGTAAATTTTTTTGTTACAAAAGTTACACTCTGAACCAAATCAGGCTGAGAAATGGACAGTTCAAAGGGATATACCAGGAGCACACAGCTTCACTGTAAGCTATAAAAAAAAATTTAGTGTTTGTCTTTCATAAGAATTGGAGGGACCAAACTTACAGAAAATGAAGCAAGCAGCTAAGAAAACACATTAATAAAAAACAAGGATATGAAATAAAATTAATAATAATAAAATATATATATATATATACGCACACACTTATTACCTGCTTGTTATAAATGTTGGCTGCAATCCTTTTGCGTAGCACCAGTTCCATTGCAGCAGGATGGCTAAGCTGCACAGTAGTCTTCACTATCAAGTAAATTCTCTCATTTTGAGGAGTCACCCTATTCAGGTGCACTGAATCGTGGACAGAAGAGTCCCAAGCAGCAGTGGCTGAAACCTGTGCAGACAAACGAAGCAGAGGAAGGAAAGGGAAATCAGAGATTCAGTCATTCTAACAACAGGTATGACCTGCAGCTATTTAACCAATTCTTTAATGAGAGAAAAATAACCATCATTGAACAAAGCGGAATCAAATTTCCCTTTCATAGTAAGGAATTTATTGGAAGAAGTATAAAAGAGGTGTTAAGGTATCAGGGAAAACGAGTGTGAGGACAACCCCTGCGCTGTGCAAACCCTGCCCCACAAGGAAGTCTTCACACAGCTGGAGATGGAAAGGAGAGCACAAGCAAGACTGGAGTAATACAAATCCTACTGCGACCGTATTAGACGTGTATTCATCCAATGTCAAATCTTCCATCTGTGTTGGACTAGATTGTATCGGCCCGCACAGAATAAACTCCCATCCTGCAGAGTGTCTTTTGCCTTCCCCCCGACTCCTCCCCGATTTGGGTGTCCCATTTATTCTGGAAATGGCCTCTCGATCTCTTAAGCAATGGCCTTGAGTTGGCACAGGACATGGGAGAATCGAGTTAAATTCCAAAACAGATTCAGAACCATTAGTTTCCAACAGTTTCCAAACTTCGTGTTTTAAAAAAAAATATTGTGTACTACAAATGAAAAGCTTAAATATTAAGCTTTGCCTAATGTGTTCAATAAATGAAGTAGTTTTCTGTGAAGAATCAAGAGCCTGCAAGAGGAGCGATTCAAGAGTGAGGAAAGAAGGGATTTCGAGTTAGGCAGCTGAATTATTCTTTTGCTGAGACTTGTCACCTCTGAATTACAACAGAAGAGCTAACAAGTCCTATCCTCTTAAATCAATAGGTTAGAAAATTAAGGCAGCACTAGATACAGATGGTACTTCTAAGACAAAAAAAAATACTGATTAGATACATAAAGATGGAAAATAAAACACAAGAAGAAAGTGTTTACATAAGCTGCAAGAAGGAGGCTTGCTGAGAATTTACCTCATCATCACTGTGTTTTATGATGGGCAAGTAGAAGAAGGGACTCCCGTGCTCCTTTGGTAGGATGGAGTTAACTCCCGATGCATGGGGACCTATAAGTTGTTCATTGGCACTGAGGTCATCAGCTAACGAAACAAATGTGCAAAGAATGAGTGTTTTATACCAAAGGATATTAATATATAGAGGCAAAGTTGTAACAACAAAGTTTTAATAAAGTCCTACCCATATTTCATAATACATTTAATGCTAATGAACCTTATGACTCCGCAGCATTTTGAAGACAATTTCAGCTTAAAAAAGGAAAAATAAAAGTAAAACCAGGCTAAGGCTCAGCCTGAACATGCTCTCGTGTAACCTAAATGGAATTCAACACTATTTCTAGATATTCATGACATTAACTTACCCAGCCAAAAAATTTCCAATTTATCCATTTGTCAGCCTAACCTGCTCATCTCTTAGCTAAATCACTTCTGATGTGTCAAGAAATCTTTAAATTCAGAATAGCAGTTCTGGCTACATCAGGCTTTTAGCTAAACAAATAAAAAGTGTGCAACGATCCATCAATCTGCTTAAATATCCTAGCTAATCTTCCATCTTCTAATCTCGGCTGGTAACGAAAAAATAAATAGAAACATTCCTTGTGAGCACAGATGAAGGAAAGAGCACACATCCTTTTGAAGAGCAGCTTCTAAGGCAGCTATTAAGTGTTGCCTGTATAAACATGTGCAGCAGCCCACTGCAGGGATGGATGTGACAAGGCCTGTGGATCCTCCTCTGCTTTATGTCCAAGCTGACGTTTATATGTTTGCTTCGTGAACAGTCCTTAAATGTGGTGCTAAGTCTAGTCTCTTGCTGATCCATGTCTTAAGACTTCTCACACATAAAACTAAATACCTTCAAAGGGAGAACGTTTAGAATCGTTAACAAATTGCTCCTTACAGTCCTAATGCTCTTCATTAAACCTGCTGTTTAAGACTCTACAGATACCTCAGCAGAAGGAGGGCTGAAAGCGTTGGGAGATTTTCCATCAGTGCTTTAATGACATGTGGATTGGTACATCAAAACGTTCACAGGATTTTCTTACCTGCCGCTTGATTTAAACTAAGCTTGCGCTATTTTCTGTTGTACAACTTATCCTTGTACTCATACGTTCCCCCATTTTTATCCTTATTTTATAGAATCAGAAGAAAAACATTTTACGAGCCACATCAGACAGTGCCATTGCCAGGATTTACTTCACTTAGCCATTTTAGATTCATTCTGCCCTTTACAGATTTATCAATCCAAACAATTCCCCCATCCCCCTCTCCAAGTTTCTTAATCTGCTATTCCAACGCACCGTTCAAATCAAGGAAGAGGACGGGTATGTGTGTTTCCATTCCGGCAGGCGGAATCCTGGAACAAAACAAACCACTGTCAACAAAGAAGGCAAATTCAGACCTCAGCTATTTGGGGCAAACGGATTTCCCTCCAAGATTCATTAACTGTAACAAACGACGAATGTTGTCACCATTCTGATGGCTGATCTGAAGGCCTGTGTTGCACAGACAACATTTTGTTTATCTACACCGGCAGCTAAACGCAGCCACTTTGCCAAAACTTAGCTCACCCCACGGCATGTTTCAGCTACTGGGAGGGCGACAGCGTTAAACGCCCCGCTCTGTTTCTGGTGAAGCTAACGGGCCGCAGTCATCTCATATGCAAAGGGCAGCAACCTCTCAAACAACCGCACAGGGAACTACTGGCAAGGCACGGTCTTTACGTCAATAAATACGCTTTTAGCTCTGTGCCCACAGCACACTTCAGGTGGGCAAGGGGAAATGTGGCGAGGAAAGCATGTCACTACGTCAGTCACCTACTGCAGAAGAGATATTGCAGAGACAATATATTGCAAAGATACAGCAGAGACACCAGTGTACACTTGGTAAGAGACTGATGTCTTGTCCACTTTCCCAAATCTAACATGTTGCATTCCTCATTTTCGCATGTCACTCCCAGCGATCTTAACTAAGACACAAATTTAAATGAAATTAAAAGAGAAATATTAGAAATTCCAGTCAAACAGAAGAGAACACGTCCTTTGAAATTAGAATTTCTTCCCTCCTCATCCCTTATCGATGAAATTATCATGTGTTTTACCATTCATTTTTGAACCACTCTTTTTCCAAAAGAGGTCAAACTACAGGATAGCTTTCTTCTGAATTTTGTACAATAGCACGTTGACTTCAAAAGTGATTTGCAAACCTTGAAAACCACCTCAAAGTTACTTCATGTAATATGCTAACTAAGCAAACCTTTCTTAGATTCAAACCAGCACCTGACCTTCCAGCCTTCTGCCAGCTGAGCAGAATTTGTAGTAGTACGGGAAAACGTAGAAAGCTCTAAAACACCCTCAGATTTTCACCTTGCAGTCTGCAATGTTCACAGAGGAAAAGCTCACCGCTCCAGCGGTTTTTCTAAACCTACCAATTTGCAGGCGCACCGGGAATTCCACTGCCTGGTGCTGGAACGAACACGGCATTTCTCTCTTCCGTCAGCCCTACCCACTGCTCAACCAGTCGAGCTTCTCGTTCTAGGTCATCCTCAGATTTTTCTATGGTGAAAGAGATCAGTATCATACACGTGACACATTTTTCATGGTGAAGGGAATAAAGTATGTATGACAGGACCTTTAAGCTTCAAACCTTGCTTGTTGCTGATCTTTTGAATCTGCTCATCCAAGTATTCTCTGCGTTTTATCAGCGCGTCGGACCACCTCTCTCGTACACAGTTCAAATCTTCCTCCTAGCACGGCAAGAGAAAAGAAAGTTATTGGGTTAAGAATCAAGGGCAGCGTATTTTGCGATGATTTCATCAGAAGCGATATTAAACAGCTAGCTTGATGCAGGAAACTTTTTTCCCCAAATGACATGCACACTGATTAAGTACCTCATTACCCATGAATGGAAGGTTATTTGCTTTCAAGTCTCAGATTCCAAGAGGAGGAAAAGAAAACATGACTGCCTCGGTGGATGAGCAGAATTATACACCATAGGCTAATTACTCACAAGAGTGGCAATCAAACTTTTTAGTAGCATATGGAATAGGAAGAGGAGGTAGCATGAGTTGATCGTAAGTTCTCCTGAAGATTAGATAGGTCAGTACACCCTCAAACTTGCATAAAATTCCATTGCTAGCAGCTGCTATCAGTGCGATTAAAAGTCTTCTCATGCAAACAAAACCCATCATGCAACCATGCTTTGTGGTATCACAGAAAATCTGGTTCATTCTTCTCTGTGATACGCCAGGAAGCGCATAAACAGCCCGCAAGAAGTTAGTGCCTTAACTGGTATTTTTGAGATTGCTGTAAAGCCTAACACATTAACTGAAGGGAGGTCAGCATTCTCACCTAACTGGTTTTACTTCCATAAGGCTGCCTATTACAAATACGACTTCCTTGAAAAAGTCTGAAATGTGTTTTACTTTTTTAGGCATTTCCTCTTCTGCCCTTCGCCACCTTTCAAATAAGTCTACTGTTACACTGTCTAAATCCTGACTGTGTTATATAAACTTATTGCACAAAAAAAAACCCCAAACAGGCTTGAGGTTTAGTTTTGTGTAGATGTAAAAAAAAAACCATAAAAAACTGCTTCACTGAAACTTCTGTATTCCCTCCACTGGCATCCTCCCCTCCCTCTCTGTCTCACAAGTATTTCAAAAAACTGCACAAGGTTATGATGGTTTGTTTAGAAAACAAACAAAATATCCTATGCTGTATAATTTAGTGGTGAAAGATGCCTGCAGCTGCAGGTGGTTGTTTCTTTGCCTAAGATATTTAGTGGAAAAACAGTTTTCATTCTGAATTCTCAGCTTTTTTTTTTTTTCTTTTTTTTGTTCCCAGCCATAGCAATTCACGGAGCCAGTTAGGAGAGCTGACTGCTGAGTACTAGAGAAGAGAGCACACTGCAAGAGTATAAAGTCACGAGGTAAACTAAGGCAGCAGTGTTTTATAGCCCGAGTAGCCTCTTAAATGCCCAGCACGCAGGTATTCCAAAGCCGCTTTTGCCTGCTCCAGTACGCTTGCTCATCTGAAAGTTGCTGGCTATTAGCATTAGCTGTGCCCCATGCCACAGGATTGACAGCAACAGCAGCAATACCTGGTAACTATCCATATCACCACCATCATCATCCTCCTTCTGGTAGGAGAAAATAGATTTTTGTAAAAGACGGGGAAAAAAAAACCGAAACCAAAACCAAAAAACCCCCACATGCGTTTCTCTCAACAGCAACTCAAGGGAATACCCCAAAACACAAACGTTTCTGCCACAGACTTGTAAAATGTTAAAATTACAACATTCAAATAACCAAAGTCTTATTAACACACAGAAACAGGTTTTATCCATTACAGGCTACAGCAGCTCCACAATCATTTGAGTATTAGTGCATATATTTACAAAAAAAAGAAAACCCACAGAACACAGCGCCAGAGAAAGGCCTGAGCAAGCAGATCACCAATCTTCAAGTTGTAGAGTTTCAGCTGTATTTAAAGTTACAATTACTTGTGGTTCCGAATGTAATCACTTGTTCTTTGCCATCACTGTTAAAATCACGCTTTATTTCCAATGTGAATTTGTCCTGTATCAGCTTGAAGTCATTTATACTTCTTAAGGATTTTATTCTGCTACACAAAATAGCCCTTTCCCATCCAGTGATGGCCACGTGATCAAATAACCACTCGGTCCTTTTTGAAAAGGTAAATAGTCTCCAACTATGAGACATTTTCTTCGCTGATTTTCATTTTTTTCTGCTTTCCCCCTTCTCAATTTTCACCATCCCTGTAGTACCAATCGCCTTACCATGCAAAGCTAAAAACCACTTCCATACTCCTGCTGTCTTGCGTAAACATAAACATCCCACTTGTTACTTTATCACTTATACATTGAGTTACAAGCAAAAAACAAAAAAAGAAAAAAGCAGCAGATACAGTGCCATCTGCTTGCATCGTATGTATTAACCACAAACACCTATAAAGCTGCAAAATATCATGGTGTGCTAAAGTCTCTTTTGGAATTATGCTGGGCTGGCTCTAGAACAGCAAAACCAAATGAAACCAGATTAATGCATGAAAAATTAACTGTCATACCTGGTAGCTGTCCAAACCCCTTTGCAGTTTAGTTGATCTGGCGGTGACACCACCTACAGAGACTGAAAGAATTGCTTCTACCATGAGAGGCAACGTTCCCGAATGTTGTACAGGTTTCACCGTCACCTGAACTCTGCGAGAATGACCCTGAAACAGGTAATTGAGAGATAGAAAGAAAAGAAGAGAGAATAAAAAAACAAAACAGAGAAGAAAAAAAAAAAAGGAAGACTAAGAATAAAATTAAGAATCAATTGAAGCACGAATGAGAAGACAGGGAAAAGATACATACCTGCCTGAGCTGGAAAATTCCCCCTGTGTTCACATCTTTTGCCTGATGGAGTTCAACTGCGGTATATTCACCCATCTCATTCAACTCTTGTATGGAAATCCACATTTCTATTCTACGAGTTACTTCGTTCCACCTAAAACGACACCCCCACAAAAACTAACAGTTGCCTCACCGAAATGTATTTTGCACACCACAAGTAGGAGAAAAGCCTTTGGAAAGCTGATGGGTGCAGTCACGTGTAATTTATTTGTACCTGTCTCTCAGTGTCCTCGTTTTGGCGTGAAGAGAATCAACTTCCCACACAGAGCTGCCATTGCCAGTACATCTGTGACCCCACACCTCGATAGCAAGAGCTCCTTCTGAAATAAACTCCAAAAACTCCTCTGTGACATTCACCACATAGTCCTGGTGGTGAGAAAAGAAACCCAAAATCATATCCAATCAAATGCAATAACTCTATGTTCTCAACGAGTTGGTAAGGACACGCGAAATAACTAACCACCTGTCTGGTAAGACCACACAGTTTGGATCATAAAGCTCGATTCCGGTCAAGAAAACTGTGAAACATATCACCTCAGCAACTCCTGCTTCTGCACACTGCATTTCACGCTTTAAAAATTTCCATGAAAACAATGTCAAAGTTACCAAGTTACACGAATGCCCAAGCTTAGAAAGCAAGTCTATAATAAGATGTCGTTGTCTAAATTATAGTTTCCCCTATGCATTAAAGATGATATCTGACCACTAATTAAAAGATTTTTTTATTTTGCTGCACTTTGAAGAAGTGATGAAGTGAAATATAATGGCATTCTCAAGTACAGTCACTAGTCTTGATTCCTTCTCCCTTCCTCCAGCAAAACAAGGCTCCAATTCTAACCAGCTTATGTCAAACGTACCACCCTCCTGGTCACACTGCTTCATAATGAAAATAGTTACCTTACAGTGAGAGAAGGTCACTGTGAAATGAGCGTCTTTGCTCTGAGGTGAAGGCACATCTGGATCTACCACTGGTGCCGCTACTGTCGACTCGCATTGATCCCAAAATGTGTATTGACAAAAGACAAAGTTGGAGAGGTTAGGCGGCAGTCCGGTTGCTTCTTTGATTTTTACCTGAGGAGACAAGACAAATAACATCATCAACGTGCATGTTTCTTCTGCAGCTGTAAATTGTTCAAAACTATTTATGCCTAAAGTACCAGCAGCCAAGAATTTTTAAAGGACAACTCCAATTGCTTTGTAAGGATGTCCCCATTTAGGAAATTTGTATTTTGCATATACAGAAATGCAGATGCAAGGAAAGCAGTCACACACATCTAACTAGCTCACTTATCGGGAAGTGGCGAACAAAGCACATTTTCACAAAAGAAATGAAATCCAGACACCACTCACAGATACTACATTAGATGATCAAACTAAGGGCAGCCTTATGTCTGCCAGGGACAGCCTTTGTAAGATCACCAGCTGTGACACAGACCTGCACATGCCAGAGTTAATTCAGCCACTGGCAACCACAGACTGACCTACACTGAATCGGAACACGAGAAGTTTCCCTTTTCAGAGAATTTTTAGCATGCAAATAGTCTGCATAACTTAGCACTTTATATCAGACTAACTACATAGTTACAAAGGCTTGATACTGTTAACCTCATCACGGATTCTCACTCACCCTGCAGGAGAGCTTCTTCACCCTATGAATGATTTCTCCGTTGTTATCCACGACTTCCAGGCTCCCACTCTCACTGGAGTTCTCAGATGAGTCGTCTCCTTCTACAACACGTTCTGGGACAGACCCAGTGACTCGCATTACTTCAACGTGCAACCGTCCCGCAACCTACGGCAAACCAAACAGTAAGAACCTGTGCACGAGTGGCTTAAAGACATTAAGGTTGTAGATAGATAACTCTCAGGGGTGTGCAGGAATGGGACTCAACAGCTCTCAATCACTAAATGAAAAGCAACGACGTCAAAAAAAGAGGAGAAAGGGAAAAAAGAAAAAGCATCTGTATGCAGAACTATTGACCTTTTCACAGAATCATAAAATTATCAAGGCTCGAAAAGACCTCCGAGATCATCAAGTCCAGCCTAAGACCCAACACCACCACATCAATTCATACACAACAGAAATGCAGTGTCATAGCTGTACATCAGAACCTTAATAGGCTGGGTTTTGCTCAGATACCCACGTTGACTAATAGGAATTTTATCCTACTCCTTTAGCTGCTGGGCAATCGTAAACATTTACAGAGAAAACACATGGAGGAAAACACTCATTCACTGGGAAACAAGGCAGTAAGTGTCATTCGCTTGTTAAAAACGAAAACTGGGAACAGGACAAAGGTTGGACTCGATGATCTTGAAGGTCTCTTCCAACCAAAACTGTTCTACGATTCCGCGAAGTCTCGCAGACACGCCCTGTCCCCGCCGCGGGTGTGAGCTCCCAGCCGTGCCCTGCACGTCAGACTTTACCTCCCCCTGCTGGCTGATGATGGGCACCGCGTACTGCAGCTTCACGTCCGAGAACAGGCACTCCAAGAACACGTTGGCGACGCCGATCAAGTTGTGGTTCTCTTGCGCTTCGTAAAAAGGATCGCCTCTCTTGCCAAGCAGCTTCCGTATCTGTTTTAAAGATCATAACAGTTACTAAAGAAAAATATCAAAACAACAAAACCCAAAAACGTAAGCGTGGGAGCACAAAAATCAAATAACCACTGAGTCTAAGATCATGGCACAACAATGAAGTCATTACCGATCTGATCTGTCCCTTCCTGTTACACAAGTAGAGAGACTAGAAGCGTATCACAAATCTGAAGTGAAATCTCTGAGATGAGACATTCTACAATCCTCTCTTTACCGTGGGGTATAGCAATAGGATGTCCTACAATTTTCAGCGGTGTCAAGACAAAGCAGATTTCACCATGAGCAAGCACAGTAGCCACCGATTTCAAGATGCTTCACCTTACTCTTCTGCTCTGCTTACAGTTATTAAATGAAAGGACAAATCATCCCGAGGTCGAGTTGTTGGCCTGGCTGCTGGGTACCAGGACAGGGGCAAAAGGGAAGGTGCAGGACGACTCCCAGTTAAGCCTACAAGTCGTCTTATCATTCCGGTAGAGCTGAGACCACATCTGCAGCATTTTCTACCCCATACACAGCCACAAAGAAATCATGCAGATTCCTAGCGCCATATGCACTCCTCAGCAGTCTCATTAGCTCCTTCCCTTCTCCACCTTCAAGGCATGCAGCTGACCTACGTGTTTCTATGCAGCACATAGAACACATGCATTATGGACGACATAGGTCATGGCAAGGATGATCCTGGCTCAGGCAGACATGATATATTTAAAGGATTTGCTATCAGTTCTTACTAAAGTCAGCAGCAAAATCATCGTTGTCTTCAATGGGCACAGATGAAGTGCTTGACCTCCCCTGTGTTATGATTTTAGGGATTCCCATTGTCCCGTCCAAGACATGTAACAAAGGCACAACAGCTGTTCAAACATATTTGAGAATGATTCTTGACACAAGTGATTTAGGTGCTCCCTATCAGCCACGAGACAGCAAGACACATCTCCTACGCACTTCTGCGTGGCTACTTAAAGCGCATCTTCTGGAACACCAAGGCTCAGGTCTATTTCTTACCGGCAAACCAGCAAGCTTTTGACAAGTCTCCTGTTTCTTTGCCAGTGCTAATGGGCTACTTATACTCCCAGCAAACACCACTTAGTTTGGATGGAGATACTGATGTAGACAAGTATCTTCAATTGATTTCTTCGCTGCTTTAAGGTTGGGGGATATACAAATGAAATTACAAACCATTTCACATTTTAAGATCAAACTGTATCCCACTAATATGTTCTGCACCCTGAGTGTCTCTAAGCAGAATCCTTGCTAGCTTTGATACTGACCACAATTTAACAACTTTATTTCCAGCTCAGCTTGCTGCTTGTATTCTGAGCCGGCGCTTAGCTGCATGGCACCTATATTACGCCAGGTAAACACACGCTCTTAGTGGTATTCCTGAGTCACTACCACAGCACAACCATACCTGAGAATGCAAGGGAGGATAACACACAGCTGTGTTATATTATGCACAGGAATTTGAATGTTTTCTATTATTCATACTTTTTTCTTTCTTTTTTAAAAAGAAAACCACAATAACCACACCCTTTCACATACAAAACCATCCACTCAGTCTGCACAACAGAAGGGCTTAAAAGAAAACAAACTCAATCTCTGAACCTTTTCAGAAAATATATACAATACCTCTGGTATTTTCTCCTTCCACTCTTGATAGAGGTCTCTCATGTCAATCAATTTGTTCTCTAGTTTCTCTATAGTCCACACTTGAGTACCTTTTCCTTTTCTTCTCACTTGAATAGCAGGCTCGCTTACAATTGCACCCCTCTAAATCAGAGGAAAAAACAATCACTGCAGGAAAGGTGCATTTAAGCAGTTTAACTCTTCACTCAGATTCCATTCCTAAAAAGGAATAAGATACAGGACATACACTTCTCTCTGCGTGCCGCCCATATTACCTCTGTCCCTAAACGCACCACGCCCTGTGCACCCCTCAGGATCCAGACCTCTTTGTCCTTCTCAGATACCATTCACAGAGAAACATCAACACTCTCCATCAGGAACAGGAACACTCTCAATCAAATCACTTATGACAAGCATATTCTCCTGACTCCATCATTATACTCACACCAGCACCACAACTAGAAAACGCTTAAGAGGAAAAAAAATCGCGGGCGTGTAGCGAAACACCGTAATTTCAGCAAACATAACTAAAATGCAGGTTTTACAGCAACGGAACCCAAATCTCTGTTCACAAACCAAACGTGCGCATGGTGATCATACACTTGAGAAAACCGCAAGAGCCACACTTGATGGTATGTTCCTATTTTTACTTATAATTATTTACTTTCAACATATTAAAGTCAGGTAGCACCCATATTTTGCCTAGGCATAATGTGACAAAAATAACATCAAGTTAGATGAATGTTATATACATGTGTCTACATATTTTAGATTAGTCATGAAACCACATTTTCCAGCGTTCTTTGTTGTCATTACCTTTTTGTTGGCACTGAGGTTTTCAGCAGGGATCTGCAGCGTTACTTGATAATCTGTTAGCTTACTCATTTCTTCTGCTAAGAAGTTTGCTTCTCTCACCAGTGTATTTGCCTTTACTATCTGCTCTCGAAGTTTAGCCAGGCTCTGTCGAAACAATTCATCCCTGTGGTGCAGTAGGTAACATGAAAAATACACAAAAACCTATTTCTATTATTGGAAAGCTGCAAATAGAGGTGCTAACAAAGACTTTACTGAAACAAGTTGGAGAAGAGATGCTGTTTAGCACTATGTCAGTAAACACAACACGGGGTCAGACACTTTTATTATGGGAAAGCCATGATCACATATTAAACAACCATGTTACTGTTGAGCTAAGTCTAGCGCAGCAATGCCCAAATAAAAGGGCACAGCACTTCGGGAGCTCTTACAGGGATGATTTATTAAAAGCCCCAGGGGCATTCCTAATTTCCAAGAAATGAAATAATTGCAGCTCTCTTTGTCTTTAATCTGGAGTCCTGCTCCACTGAAACTACCGGCCCCAACACGTGAGACTTCATCTTGATAAAAGCCGCTTTTCCTCAGCTCACCATGTCGGACGCCGCAATGGCTGCAGGCCGCGGCTTTGCGTCACAGCCCAGCCTGCGCAGCGCTGCAGACCCCCAGGCCTCCCACCACAGCCTGAAGCCATCTCGAGCGCACATGTTGAAAAAAATAATGAATCCTCTTAAGTCCTACATACCCAAAGTGCCTTGAAAGCGACAGATGAACGAGCACAGGTTAAAGCCTGTGTGCTCCGTACAGCTCACGCTCTCTGGACAAATTCCAAAACGATCCCAAGGCCTGTGTGAGCAAATCTCTTCTAACGTAACACCTGGCAAACCTGCTATGACACATACTACACCTCCACCTGCGATACTAAGATCCCTTCTCACCTGGGATTCTCATCTTTAATTTGCTTTTAAAAAAATATCACGATTATCCAGGGAACAACTAAACTTACGAGCCCTGCTGTGAACACAGGCAAAGTCAAATTTTTTGCCTTTATTCAGGTAAGCTTAGACCTTCTGTATGTCTTTAGAGTACAGACCACAAAGAACCGTAAATAGGCCTTCTGGTGCCCAACAGAATTCTTCTTGAGTGGCTATCTTTTTTCCAAATTATTCCAAAGAACAGCCTGGGTAATTCAAATTGCACTCTGCTGGTTCCCCAATACCACACTAAAGAGGTAAAGGACAGCAGCTTTAGCAAGCAGCCCCAAATGTGAGTGCCTTCAACACGCTGTAACACACAGCTTTGTCCCTGGCCCCTATTCAGCCTACGTTTGCAATAGCAGTGGCTTGTGTTGGATCTTAAATAGCTGCTACTGTCAGTGGATTTTTAGTTCATTTCCTCAATATCTGCTCCTGACGTTACACAGAGAACTCCTTTCCCTCTGTCTCTTGCTTCTGTTACCCAGGCCATCAAGATTCAATGAGCAATTCCAGAGCATGGGAGCGACACATTCTACAGCCAGCCATAATTTTGGGTTCACCCAGAAAATGAAGGTAAGAGTCAAAAATTACTCACTAAATAGCCCTTAATACTGAGAGCGCGTTACACCCGCAACCACTGCGAGACAGCTCTCCGGCTTGAGAAGCAGAAGGCAGCTTTGATCTGTAAGAGCCGTGGGATTTGGCCACAGCCAGTCCCTGCCTTGATCTGAGAACCTGGCATCTGGCGAGCTTTTGGGGGAGGCTCCCGTACCAATCTTGTCTTAGGCTGGATTCTTGAGAAAGGAATGGTTTACGACTATGAGGAGGGCTTACAAGTAACTCAGCCAGTTATTATGGGTAGTTCTTACTACAGTTGTGGTTTTCCATACAGAGCTGTGCCAGCATCCTGACAGAAACTCAAGCAAAAAAAAAAATTTAAAAAAAAAAAAAAGGTTTCAGTCAGGATTTCTTAATTCTCACCACACAAAACCTATGACAAGCTCCACTAGGATATTAGCTGACGCAAATGCCCACTGAACGTAAAATCCTGAAATAAGTGTTTAAACATCTGACGCTCACGAGGTTTCATGGCAAGTCTCTGGGATTCCTAATACCAGATACAGAATACACTGAACTAAACCCCTGGTCCAGTAACACCACCGCTGCCCACCTCGCCAAATTACACTGGTCCCAAGTTACAATGGGGTTTGAACTTTATACCGACAGCTTTGAACGTCAGGTCAGGTATCATCCATCCTTCCACAGTCAGCATAAAGTGAGAATAAACTCTGCCCAACGTGTTCTGGCGGATCTGACAGGTACGACCACGTGCCTGCACCTAACACCGAGCAAATTCCTTTTGCTGGCTGATCTGGTAGAGCTCAGCTTTATTTGCAATGGCAACAGAGCGACAGCTAAAACTGCTCTCATAAAATCCCGTGTAATCCAGACACTTGGCTCTTTCACACGTTCTTTGTATCCAGTCTTGCTGTTTCTTTCCTGCATTTCTTGCCCTCTAGCCAGCTGGCTAGTAAATACCTTCTTAGCACTGTGTTGTCATGCTTTTACAGCAGAAATCCCTCAAAAATTGTTTTTCTGGTTCCTTATTTAAGAAGAGTCAAAATTTTTGCCCCTTTTTTGAGAAGCCCAAATGTCTTTCAGAACTACAGATAATTAAAAAGTATAGCCAAGAGGATCTTCTAGAGAACAGGAAATAGGTAATTAGTTCTTCCAGAAAACTGCTTAATCAGTGGCAGTGCCCCCAAAAAGTTATCACACTCCTCACTGAGCGCTACAAAGTAGTTCAACATTTACACAGAGTAAAGCATTCACCCAGGAAATTCAGAGGCAAAACCACTTGTTCAAAGCACAAACCCTCCTAAGAAATGTTAACAACTCCTGAGAAGGCTGGCAGAACACTTTGCCTTGAAACCACTCCAGATTCCCATTTCTTTTTAATGTCATTACATGGGCATGGTGGTTGGGTGATCAATTATACTCCTGTCATCTCTCAAGGCCAGGAAAGTTTTTAGCTGCTTCCCTTTTCCTTCTGTTGAATCTTTTCAGAGACATTGCTTCCCTTGCCAGTAAGTCCAGTTCTCATCTCTGCGACTGAAGTGGCTTAGCGATGATTTCGGGATGGCCTTGCCGTGCTCAAAGCAGTTCCGAAGAGCAACGATCCCAAGTAGCATGTTTCTCATTGTGCACTTTTGGCCACCCTAAAAGAGCCTAAAAATCCCAACCACGACTCTGCAATGCTTCACATTCAGTTCCCAGTGAGTCTGTTTTTAGCTCTTACAGGGCAAACAGTTCTTTTAACTGAAGCTGAAACGTAGCACTGCTTCTCCCTATACTCACCATGGAAAACATTCTAGTCAGTGCTGGTCAACGGTTTGTTTCTTGTTTAGGTTTTTTCTTTTCCTTCCCAGGCCAAACTGAGTAGAAATTACACACCAAAGCCTTGCATAAAAACGTATCCAAGATCTGATCTGTTCTATTTCTAATATTCAGAATTTGAAAGCTTGTCTTGTCTATGTTTGTAGTTCCCCTGTACATGGATTTATTTAGGTTTTTTTAATGGTGGAGAATAAAGCAAAAATAATCAAAATAAGAAAGAGCACTGAAATTCACTATAAAAAAGTGCTGAGTGAATAATGAAGCTTCTGTTTTAAAAGGAAATAGGTTAAAAAGAAACTTAGAAGAAACCTGTTAGAACATTAAGTCACTCTTTCTGGTGAGTTAACCCACTGACATAACATTTCTATGCAGAAAACTTAAAATCATCTCAGTTGCTGCCCCTAGAACTCCTCTCCATGGAGCTGGCTTGACGATACTAAGAGCAAGCTTCTCTCGCTGTCAAGGTGCAAACACACTTGTGCTTCTTGAACTCTGCTCAAAGCTTTCCAGTCGGCTTTTGTAACTCTCCCTGCAAATCTCACGCCGATTTTTTTACCAAGGCTGTGTTCACGAGCCAAAATATTCCTTTGCAAAGAGGTCTCTTCACCTTGTGGTGAGCCTTTTATTTCCTAATTAACTCACACATACTCTGTGCGACTATCCCGCTGTCCTTAACTACACAGCAATTCTCTTCTAAAGCTGAGCTTACTTTTAGCAACGCGTACATACAACATATAAGGACTCCCATTTTCTGTATTTTTATGGGGTTTAGATTGCAAAATACTGTGCTCTCCTTGTATACTCACAACACACAACAGACCTTTAGCAACTCCTGAGTCTTAGCTGACAATTTTACCTCTGCACTATCCTTTCTGTTTGTTTCCAGAATTGAACAATAAATCAAACACTTAAGAAGCACTTTTCTAGCTAAAAATCAAAACCAAAGCTATAATGCTGACCAATAACAGCTAAATTCTTATTTCATTTTTGTGTTAAATCAAATAGGAAGATCTTGTCCACACGATGCATCAGAAACTAGGCCCCAATGAGTGCTTCAGTGGGGGCAGATCTCGTACTGCATGTCCACAAAAAACCCCATTATCAGTTTCTGACAGACGGTTCAAGCCCCATCTTTTCACCCTCTGCAGTTCTTACTAATTCCTTGGTTTTAACTCCAGTATTCTCACCTCTCTTCTGTCCAGAGATTTACTTTCTGCTGGGCAGTCTGGGCAGTGTAGGAGAGCCTGTCGCTGCCGTGCTGATGCTGCCTCTCCGGAGAGAGCTGCTGCCGCAGGAGCTCTAACTCACGTTCGTACATCAGCCGCTGCTCCTCAAGAGCGCTCCGCTTCTCTTCCAAGTACTGTTTCTCCAAGATCTGGACCACATTTTGTACAGGGTCTTAAAAAAAAAAAAAAAAAAAAAGGTGAGAAAATGCCATTTCAGCATTACAGAACACCCATGATTTATTTGATAACAGCAACCAACATATTCCAGAGTCTTTTCAAACAAGATGGCCACGGCCGCCCAAAACAGGAGCCAAAATAATAAATATTGCATTAAATAGATAAATCCAAATAAGAAGGAAAAAAAAACAAAACAGCATGCAATGAAGTTAGAACAATGGTTAAGACCCTTGTCTACTCCATATTTCAGTACTGTGAGGTTATAATATGTTCCGGAATCCCAGTAGGAAAAAAAGGGAACAAATTAATAAAAAGAAAACAAGCTAACTACAAGGGAAGATGATGCTAACCAGAGAAGGAAATGACTTAAGGAAGCAAAAAGCAATTTACTTTCTCCATTTTGGCAGAGAATTAAACAGGCCGGAGAGCTGCAGATGAAAACTGAGCCAAACAAGTTGTCTGACGCATCCCTCTGCGCTGCTGTGCTTCACAGCACCGAAGCACCTTCGCGGGGCACTTGTGCGTTCAGCTTCACAAACCCCGGGTATCAATCCAGAACACGCATCCCTTTGGATTCCCTATCCTGAAACAATTGCTTGTGGCCATCAGATACAGTTAAAACTAAATTGCATTCAAACTGAAGAAACATTACTCTGTTCCTGGGTTTAGGTCCAGTGCCAGACGCTGCCTCTGAAAGAGCAATTCAAGGGAATAAGCTCCTCCTGTATACTACCAGTATATACCTGCTGCAGGTAGATCTATCTGAAAGCTTAACTACAGCAATCCAGAAGGATATCTGGGTGACAGCACATCACCGAACAGATTGCTGATGCTCCGCATCCGAAGGGGAAGGGAGAGGAGTTCCACAGCTGGAGTGGTGCATTACTAGGGAGAAGTAACGTTGCAACTCTGGGACATGCCAGGATTTTCAAATGCAAAAAAAACCAAACCAAAACTCAAACCAGATTTAAAATAACTGTTTGTGATACCTCCTCCATTTTGCAAATATTATTGGTGACTTTTAAGGATGCCAGTCTGTGACAACAGAGGGAGAAAAACAAACCTAGATTTAATTAAACTATCTCTTGTTTTGGAACTAGAGGTGTGCTTCTCAAAAAAAAAACCAAACCCAAACCCACATCAGTGAGATCGAGTTATGAACCACCTTGCCTCTCCCCATCAAAGATTTCCTGATTGTGCAGTGCTACAAGGCACAGAAATGGGGTTACTGTAGCACGCACTGGAGGATTCACAGGGAAGGTTCTGTGGGGTTTCCATCACTAGCAGGGTATGTTGGGCACCCCAACACACAGGTACCCTCTCCCCAAAACCACATCCCCTGTATCCTCTCAAACCAAGGCAGCATTACTGTATTTATAGCAATGTGTAACAACTTACTTAGCACTAAAACTACTGAGACTCATTTCACTGAAGATAAATTAAGTCACTGTCTGTGATTTTAACATTCACTGAGGGAAGTCACTTCATAAAACAAATCCTTCCTATTATACGTGTCAGAAAAGCCAACAGGATCTCCAGGGTTCTCTATTTGCCTCTCAGCATCCTCTATTGAAATAGCAGGATTGATGTAAGGCACATCTTTATTTTTTTACCAGAAAATAAACACTTTTGCAAGTTGCTGCTGTGGCCCCAGCCTTACCTGCAGAAGAAATCACTGCCTTCACCCAAAGGCATCATAAAATGCCATCACAATGGTACGTGCAAAGCGCAAAGTTAAAAATCAGTCAGCACAAACAGCAACCAAATAGCAAAACAGTGAGGCATGAAAGTGTCTTAAAATAACCAGAAATATCACTTTTTAGTACATGACATTCTCAGAAAGCCAGTTAGCTATTTTTAGCTTTTAAACAGACAGGGCAATAGAAATTATCTGAACCACACTGCAATACCTCAGACTACAAACCAAGTTATTAATGTTGATCTGCATCATCATTAGCCTCCTAACCCCCCTAGATAACACCAGAATTACCTTGACATGCATAGGTTGTACTGCATAGTCCCTGAAACAGTTTTAGTTGCGTGTCAGAACACTTGAGAAGTCAGGTATTATGCAGAAGATAGAGGCATGGAAGAAATTAAAACCCCTCTATTGTGTTTGCAAACACAGGAAATGAATCTAAGGCTGACTCATTAAGAAAAGACTTTTCTAAACTCCTCAAAGACCATCTCTGAGTTCAGAGAGTAGATTTCCATAATAAAAGTGATCTTCTCAATCATCTAGTTTTGCAGGATCACAACCACCACAGGATTAGATTCTGTTGTGGAAAATATTTGGAGCAAGATGCAAGAACAAAGCCTAAAACTTTCCAGTTTCAGTGAAATCAACTGCTGGGGTGAGGGAAAAGTGCGTTATGACTGTATTGAAATGGAAAAGGCAAACTTATACTTTTAGAAAGGCCTTCCATTTAACTTTTGACAGAGCTGACACAGAAAACCCCAAGCTCTTCACAGTGAAAAGGCAAAATATGGTGTGAATTATAAACCTCCTAGTTAGAAGCTGAAAAAATAAACAGTCCCGTTTTTCACAATTCAAAAGAACTACAATAGTGTTTTAAGTCAGGTTTAAACACCATGTCCCACAACTCTGGATTTCTCATGCAAAGTCAAACAAATCAGGGCAGATATTACCCAGTGTCTGCCAAAGGCACAGCAAAGGCCAAACAGTGTTAAAAGTCCCACATCCCTCCCCTTTACCTTTACTTATGACAAGAGCTCAGTCCCCCTGAAAAGACCACTCCCATGCAGTTAATCCTCTGCAAAATGTTAGAAAACTAACACTAAACCACAAGAAGGCTCTTTCTCCATTGGAGGAACAGCGGTTGTTACCTTGCTGCAACGTCCCTTCTTCCACTTACCTGGAATCTGTTAATTCAGTAACAACAATGCTGAATCAATTCCTTAAGATTCCCTGTACGTGCATTTTAAATAAGAAGCTGCATAACCTAATCATGTAGTTTACTCAACCACTGCACACTCCACAAGAATAAACTTCTTTGCTGCATTCTGTGTTTGACCAGCACTGCGAATTATTAGTACCCAGCTGATCTGACAGAATCCCACAAAGAAAAGGTTAACATGCCGAAGGGATAAAACAATCTGGATGCTTTCCTTACAGCTGTTTTCAAAGTTTCACATTTTCCTCGGAGCTTCTTTTGAGCGGGATTCAATATGTGACGCTGTTGTACTGGTTACATGCCATAAAAACAAACATGTCTGCGCCCTGGAGAAGCTGGGCTATTTATTTAAAAAGGGCTACTGGTCCCAAATAGATCAAGGGGAGACAAAAAAAACCAAACCCCAAAACCCCAAACACAGGCAATCCTAAACCGCTTGCTTTGGTCTGTATCATTATATGCCTATAAAATAATTATCTAAGAAAATTTTTAAAATAGTCCTTTGTTCCCCTCCTAGGGTTTGTCCAGAGAATGTGGATAATAGAATGAACACCTTGCAGTTCTTTAGTTTTTTCTTCTTCTTTACACATTTGTCATTTGGGGGAAGAATAAATAAATAATATTGTAACAAAGCTGCTTTACTTCTTACCCAACAAACCGGAAGCTTGTCAGAATACAGGTTAAAAAAAAAAAAGAAGTATTTTAGCTAAACCATTGAGAAGAACGGAACCTGCAAGGGCTCTCTAGCTTTACATCCAAAAACCAGCCTATGATCCTCACAGCCACTTGTGTTGGCGAGGTTTTATTATCGCTTACTACTCCTACTTAGTTAAGGAACACCTACGTGGGAGGGAGCAGCAGAGATAGAAGCAGAATAATTCGGTTATGACGTGACGTGTACGACCGTGAACGCTTGCTGTGCGTTAGGGGGAAGGAGCACTGAGGAAACAGCAAGGTCTGTACCCTTCTTCAGCAAAAATTGGCCCGGACCACAATCAAAAAAGCCCACTGAACTGACACGTAAAGCCATTTGAAAGACATCCCAATCAGGTAGAAAACCAACACACTAAAACCAAAAAAACCCACAAAGAACACTGCCTCATCCTCAGCTGCAACAGTTCAGTGAAATCCCCGGTCAGCCACAAGCAGATCAAGCATCAATTAACGCTTTCAAATTCCTTCTCATGCACAAGCCAATCGAGTTCAGAACCTTTGTCTCAGCTTTGGCACAGATACGGGATGGTTTGAGGCCTTAAAACAGGCAACAGAATCTTCACGAGGGACGACAACACAGATCACCAGGATGGCAGATTCACCTGAAATTCGTTTCCTGGTATGAGCGAACCATATTGAGAATATTCCCATTATCACATGGTAATTTCACATTAATTTAAACGACCTGACCCTGTAACTCACTCACACAAGCAATCTCAGTAAAATCAAACCGTAAGAAATCTTCAGGCTACTGCTAGAGCCCTGAGCACAGGAAAGCACTGTGCTGTATTCACAGGCAGAACAAGAGAAAATTAAAGAATAAGAAAAGACTCCCAAAAAGTAAATGCTAAATTTTAACAAGCAAACCACAGCAAACAATGGAAATACGAGAAAAAAAAAAGGAGAACAGGAAGCAATAAAATACCACCTACTGTGTCTTTTCAGTCAGCGACTAAAAAATCAAGGTATTTGCCTCTCAAATTTCGTGAATTTAAAAAAACTTGTACAAAGCACTCCGTAGTTGACCATGTTTTTTAGCATTCCTTCCTACCATGTTACACCCTATGACTTGCCTTCTGGAAAACACGGTATTGTTTATACATACCATGCCATTATTTGTTATATACTGTATTTTATTATACTGTCCAAAAAAGGCATCACAACAGGTTTTAACAAAGAGTAAATCAAACTTTGAGAGTGGTCAGGCATGCTAGCTAACAGCTGACTACAGGTTTGTTATCATTTCAGTGTTTTTCTATCAAGGTTAAAAGAGTGTCAGTAATTTTGTCACAAAAGATCAAGTGAGCCATATCTGGAGCATCCTTTTGTCTGCAGGAACTTGCAAAAGAGGCTAATAGGCCTTGGATGATGATTTGACAGGCGCATGATTACAGCTCAGCTCCTCTATAAACCATAGATGCACAGATAAAATTGTGTGGCAGGGCACAAACCAACTGCTAATGTATGTGTGTTTATACCTGGGTGCACATATTCTTTTTTATTTATTTATTATATCTGTGCCTAACGTCTGTAACTGTAAAATATCTTTTTCTGAAAATTCTCTAAAGGCCCCTGAGTCAAGTGTACCACTTGTTCTACCCAGAAATTGTTTGTTAGACAATCCAAAAAGAACATTGTTATGCGGCGGTTCCCTTACCATTACTATTCAGTGTTTTCATAATAACTTCCATTTGTGCAAACTCATAGTTGTAGTCTGGTTCTGAAGAGGCTTCACTAGCTGCATCCAGATCATGCTCTCCTAATGAAGTTTCTTTCTCAATGTCTTTCAGCCAATCTCGTCGTTTCCTCTTTGGTAAATTGATTCTGTGTAAAAATGGAAATTCGGTTTGTAAAAAGTTGATGCAGAACAGTGTAAGAAAAAAATATAGGCTGGATGCAAAAATGATGGAACATAAATATCAGCTATTACCTAAAAAAGTGGTTGTTTCCCCATAATATTCTATCTCCATGCCATAACTGAGTGACAGAACATACCAGTGCACCATTTACACAGGATCTGAAAGAAGGAAATACAACTTCAGTGAAATCTTAAAATTAAACGGTTGAAAAGCAACTGCAAGAGCTACCGTTTCTTCCATCTACAGTGACTGGTATCACACAATGCACAAATCTACTAGGTTCTCATAAATAAATAAAAAAAAGAAAAAGAGACAGTTACTGGTCTGATTTCTGCCATCAGAATTAAAGACAAAGCACCTTTCCACTCTAGCTTTGGCTGCTGCAGCCCTTCGGGACGCAGACACATGAGGCTGCTTTTAGTTGCACCTTTAAACGCCCATTTCTCAAACTGGGTCACTGCCCGTTTCTTACAAACACTCCGTTAACTTGGCTGTGCGCAAATCCCACTGATCAAGCTCTCCAAGATTCGAGTTAGTCCACCCAGTTGCAGAACACACTGTTAACATACTCAATAAGAAAAGACCCTTAGATCTGAGATTCATTCTTTCGACAAATGGAGTCTCTGTTATGAACAAGGGTCTGGTTTTGTGAACATCTGGTGTGCTGCTATACTTGCACTTGGGTTTCTTTGTATTTAAGTTTCAATCACAAAATGGGAAAAAAGGAGCTGTTATGTGACTCTGCATATGCGACTCACAAAGCAGAACATTTTATTTGAAAGGGGAAAAAAAACACCTAAAGTAAAATGAAAAAAGCTTTTTCAGACGCAGCATTCTGCATTCAGCTGTCTTAGCTCAAGTCAACACAAACACGCAAGCGTTTGATTTAAAACCAGATCTTTATTTTCTTCAACGAAATTCTCAGAACGAAATTTTTGTGACATTAGTATCTCAAAAACGGCTGATTTCCAGTACAACAACTTTATCACCAAGAGTCTCAATCTCATCTGTTTGAAATTATGTACTTCAGGCTTCAGAAGAAAAATGTAAATGCTGTGAGGTATTTTACCAAAGATTTTTAAAATGTGTCTCTCAAACCTTGGCTTCTCATTCTAACAGTAATCTATATATTATTTAGATTCTCAGATTTCAGGCAAGCAGCATGAGTATTAACTTGGACAAAGGCACTGCTTATCAGGTGCTACTGGGAGATAAAGTGACAAAAGACACTTAAAATTCCATTCAAGCAGTCACAGCATCCCCAAAATGAAAAATAATTAAAATACAGAAGCAGAAACACAAAGGAGAAACGTGACTCCACAAACCGTATTTACTAGACGCAACAGAAATTAAATATTTAGGAAAAAATGCAAAGATATTCAGACCTTTACAACACTTCTCCCTCACAAAACACTGAGCTTTGCAACAGGGACTGCCCACGAGGGAGAGTTTATCCTCCCCCATCAAGAGACAACCTACTGCCCTATGGCGAGAGCTGGAACAGCCAGCAGGTCTCCATGACCCTGTCACCACACAAGGTACAGACACGTAACGGTCCCTCGCTCCTCCTGAGCGTCCTCTTGCAAGGGTTTGTTCTGAGCCTCTTGTGCTGCACAGCGGGTGGGTGGGTGCACGTGTGGGGAAATCTCAGTTTTATCACTGAATTTTTCACTTTTAAGCCACCTCTGTTGAAGCTACTCATTGAACAGAATCACAGAATCACAGAATCACAGAATATCAGGGGTTGGAAGGGACCTCTGAAGATCATCTAGTCCAACCTTCATCCCAGCATACCTAACCACTACACCACAGCCTCAAGTGCTAGATCTACTTTTTTTTTAAACACCTCCAGGGTTGGTGACTCCACCACCTCCCTGGGCAGCCTGTTCCAGTGCCTCACCACTCGTTCAGTGAAGAACTTCCTTCGAATATCCAATCTAAACTTACCCTGACGCAACTTGAGGCCATTTCCCCTTGTCCTGTCATTAGTAATTAGAGAGAAGAGACCAGCACCAGCCTCACTACAGCCTCCTTTTAGGTAGTTGTAGAGGGCAATAACATGAGGTACTTACAACGATGGAAAATAAAAATGCATGCAAGCTGTCTTCTGGTAAAGAAAACACTTCATTGGAAAGTGCTGCTGACCCTCCTTACCTTGCGTTTTCTTTTGGTGTGAGTGTAACTTCTCCATCTAAAGCAATATCAATCTCACAGTGTTCTGGTTGGATTCCTATCCCAAAGAGCTGTATATCCTGAGAGGTATCTGCACCAACTCTTGTGTGATCCTAGAAAATAAACTGTTACTAAGAGACAAACAAACTATCACTGTTTATCTAAGAAAATATTAGCTAAAGCACCGAGACTGCACAATCTACGCGCTCGCCTTTGCTAAGCGCTTCTCTAGAGCGGCACTGGTGCCACAGCAGATCCAAAGAATGCAAAGGCCACACAAAATGCTCGTCTGCTCTGCACTTCATCTTCATGAGGTTTCGGATAAAGCAAAATAAAGCAACTGACACACAAATTCTGATTTAAAAACATCTTCAGACTAGGGTTGCATACAGGCTACAAATGCAAACAGTGAAGAAACCCAGCCATGTCCCACAGGCGTGTGTAACAGGGCACCAGGGATAGGAAAACGAGGTGCAGAGAGTTGGCTGCTTTGCAGAAAGCAGCTATTAGCAACTCAGCTGAACATACTCGTCTCTGCAGAATTTCAAGTCGTACTGCAAATTCTGCTGAAACGCTCTGCTGCCGTTAGAGAAGCTGTGCTTGCTTTGCCACCGTTCAAGCCCTATCTCAGCCACTAAAGCAGAAAAAATAGACAGGATAGCCTTTCCTCTCTTGCTGACACAGAGGTCACATTCCCTTACAAACTTAGTGGGTTTCTATTTGCTACTATCTCATTCTGACATGAGACTACGCTCAACAGAATGATATGAAAGCTAGCAGCATGAGGAAAATACATTTCTGTGCATTTTCTCCCCTTCCTCTTAAGCTTTTCCGTCACTGAAGACTATGGTCACTCTTACCAATTACTACTAAACATCCTCTCTTTATGATTAACTCACTGACTGTTTAAAGCAACCCTCGGTTCACTAACAAAACGAAGCATCCAACACAAGGCTCTCGCTTCCACTTGGATTTAATGGTTCAGAATGACCTTAAAGGTCTTTTCCAACCTGTGATCCTAAGTCCAGCCCAAAAGACAATTCTAGTCTCATGCTGCCTGGAGAAGCTAGAGTTTATCTCAACACTGGTACGCACTGACTGAGCACTTGTGCCCCAGTTCACAATCAGGAGGTCAACTGGGAAAACAACGAAGCTGAACTGAAAAGGGAGAACAAAAGCCTAAATAGAAGATGGGAGAAATAACCTATTTTGCTGCAACTAGTCTTAAAAATCTAAATACACTGAACAGCAAATTGAGCTGGAAGTCCAAAAACAATGAACAAGTGTCCTTTCATTCTGCGTCACAATCCAGTTCCCATTCTTACCTTTAAATAGTAAACCAAAAGCTCGTTGAGCGCAGGGTCTGCATTCAGGTTCACCAGGTAACATTTGTCATCCCCAACTTTGATACCCGAAGACTCGAGGGAAATTCCCATGCTCTCCAGCTGTCTTTGCCTTTCCTACAAGCACAAAAATAGGTTAAATCCTCTCTGCTGAAATAGGTAGAGACAAGGATAGCAAGTAAATGAAAGCAAAGCTACTAAAGCTGAACATGCACATGCTGAGCTAGAAACAGAATCAAAAACATTAGCCAAGTACCAAATGTTTAATAGAATTTATTTTTACACACCAACAACAAAAAGTTAGATCTAATTCTGAAATACCTGCTTCTCCAAAGTAGTACTTACCTAAGCAGCCCTGTTGATTTTGTTAGAACTAGTCTTAAGTAACGTGACATGGGTTTTCCCCTTGCCTTTTTTTTAATTTTTATTTAAAACAGTGGCTGCACAAAAGCATGCTTCTGGAACGTTAGGATTAGAAAACAAAGTGAACAATACTCATTTCTCCAAGCTACAGATGCTGGAAATGATGGAAAAGTACACTGAAATCCAGTACCATTACTTTAAGTGCAATAATGATGAACAAACTTTAGTCACTACATGAATACATTCTCCTTCTCTGGTTGAGAAGTCACTAAAAGCAAAAGCAAGAAGTACTGCCCGAAATTCTGATACTTTTCTAATTAATTTTCTTAGTCATTTCAAAGGAATGACGTCCAAGATCTCACTGTGGTCTTATAAATAAATGAGCTGCCCAAACATATTGTGATGTTTTAATTTAAAGTCAAATGTTAGCTTTTATCAACGCCAACATGACAGAGTTACATTTATTCTAATAAAATTTAGACTTTAAAAACCAAACCAAAAAACCCCAAACAAACCAAAAAACCAGAAACTAAGGGAAAACACAAAAACAGCTGGTGGAGAAATCCACTAAAGCTCATGAAATTCAGCTGACTTGCACCATGTGAGTATCTTGGCCTTTCCTCCTGAAAATTTCTGAAATACCTGTGCAATTTCTTCTGTTTTCCTGAGCTTTTCTTCCCAGGTGACGGTTAGCTCTTTTATCAGTTTTTCAGACTCCTCCAATTTTTCCTTCAGTTCTGGTGCCTTCATGGCCTAAAAGGCAGAAATTAGGAGAGACCTTCAGCTCCTCTTCCCACTGCAACATCTTCTTGCATAAGGAAACTGAACAGAACAACATAATACAAAATGCAACAAGTACAGATTTCAACTATATCCCCAGATTTTTCATGGCAGAAGATGCAGAAACAGGTGACAGAATTAACATATAACGGGTCCAGATCTGAAAGAGCTGAAGACTGACATAGCTCCACGGAACCAACAAGATCTCTGGGCCTGGCCGCTCAAGTTTCAGTTTCTGTATAAAATCATCTGCGTATTTAAAAACTCTTAGCTGTCGGAATTTCAGCTGCAAAGCCTTTTTTCCAGAAGAAGTTCCAAATACAAATTCCTCTCGGTATTTTGCCTTTCGCTCCATCTTGGTTTTGTAAAAGTGTTCCTAGGGCTGCATTCGAGCTTCCAGCCTGACCCTGCTGGCTGCCTTCGAAGGAAGGCACGCTCCAGAGCTGACACGGCCTTCTCATTTCACAAGGGGAACCAAAAGGAAAAGGCTGGAGCGCAGCCCGTGCCAAGTGGCAACTCAACAGGCTGGCCTATAGCTCTATGTAACTGCTTTCAGTAGAAGGTATAAGAGAAAAGTCTGTTCAAAAAAAATTAGCAAGACTTCGGACACCTTCCCACTGACCATGCTGAGCCACAGTTCACCAACATATAAAAGATACGCTACAACAATATTTTCTGATTTAAAATATGGGATTAGAATAGACTTTTATTTAGGAAAAAAGTGAACAGTTCCTTTTTCTTAAAGCATTTTTCCTGTTTCAGCCTGTAAGGAATTGTTGATACAAGGCACGCTACTCCTTAATTGTACGTGACGTTCATTTCACCACAGACAAAATTTTTTTTCCACCTGTATTTTGTGCACTGCAAGAAATCATAACAAGTATTTTCCTACAGTGCGGTGCCTAGTTTCTCCAGATATCACCAGATAAACTAAACTGCCCTGACACTTTACTCTCCAGTTAGAAGGATAAATCTAAGACAAGCAGCAAGCACATAGTGTTAACTGTTAAGGCAGTAAATCAAATTGCTGACGGTTTCGGTGTTGCAGTTTTGACAGTTTTTCACAGATCTTTAGAAGTGTCAGGGAGAGAAATCTCCCACGTATTTTATGGTCCAATATCAGATTTATGGCTTTTCACATTTTTTCCGTTCAACATCATAAAATGATACAGTCCACCAACACACAGAAAGTTTTCTGCTAAGATGTCCACAGAATGAAGCTGTACTCTAGGTCCTACGTGTGTTGCATCAATGACTGCTTGACATGGAGTTCTTCAAGAACAGCCTATTCCGACAAGGGTCACCATCAATGCAATGCTGTCATTAAAAATTATTAAAAATAAGCAAACTTTACGTTGGATTTATTCCAAGAAACAAGGTTAATTCATTTTGTTTTTACAAGTGCAAGACTCTTCCGTTCCTTATTTTGTAAGACTTGAACAGAAAGCTAGTCTTCCAGCCAGAATTTAACATTCCCTTGTGAAACTCAATTTACATTGTACTGGGAATAATGTTACCTCAGCTTGTGAGAGCTGTTCTTTCAGTTTTTCAACCTCTTCACGTAATTCTCTGATGACCCTAGCATTTGGATCTTCATTCACCACAGCATGATTAACTATCCTTTTGGCTCTGTCTGCATATCTCAGCGTAGAGAGTGTTTCCTCGTAGTTGTCTGCTGCTGGACTAATTGTGGCTATCATGGCAGTTTGGCTGTTTCCTCCCAAGTTGTCCTGTAGAGAGCATCCACAGAATGTTTGAGGGTTAAAAATTGGTCTGAGACTATAAAGTGTCTTTACAAGGAAACTTAAAATATGAAGCTCACTATTTAGATGCTCAAAGTTACTCTTGGTGTTAACTAACCAATAGGGTGCATTTGCATTTCCAGCTCCCTCTACCAGCTTTGATTCCACTATGACTGAAAATAGCCAGATAAGACTTTATACAGAATTAACACGAGATACATTCAGCCAGACCTATTACTTGGAGCAATTCACAGCTATGAGAGCTCCTTAGCTCAAAGAAGAAAAAAAACAAAAAAAGAAAAAAGAAAGATGAGAAGTCCACGTGCACAGATATATGCCACAATGATCCTACAAACTATTAACCTGACATCTCATGAACAGGGTGAATGAAAAATATGAATTACCTTGAGGAGCCAGGTGAGTACAGAGTCTCTGTAAGGCACAAACTTGTTTTTCCCCTTCCCTGCTGCTTGGTCAGCAAGTGATGATATAACCAAGCCCAATGTTGAAAGAGATCTATAAATGCAACACAGTAGAACAGCTTCAACACATATTCCAAATGTAAAACACAGAAAAGGGGATTTGCTAAAGAGTTTAGTTTATGCTCTGTAGACCTTCACATGCAATTTTTAACGTATCAGAATAATTTCAGTTGGAAATGATCACAGGAGACCACTTAGCCCTTTGCCCTGCTCCAAGCAGTTCAACTTATTTCTTAAAGTTACATATTTGTAAGAAAAGAAAAGGCTATCTACAGCATTTCATCTCATCTGTTACTAAGAGCAAGTTTCAAGAAGTTGAATTATTTGGGTATTTAAAACAGTTTGAAAAGTGCAAAGCAGACTACTTCAGCACATGGAGAATCACTGCCCTTAATTAAACATCTACCATTCCTCAGAGACTAAAAATCTTTCCATCGTGGACACTGCCTCGTGACACAGTTATGAGTCAGTGCTGGCAGCACAGTTAAGAATCCCCCGGCTCTAGGAACAACGTTTTAAGAGCCCTGGCTTGGCAACAGACTAAAACTGGACAACTCTCCAGCCATAAGGAGGCATCCTCGAGATAAAGCCAGCCCTGGCCCAGGAGAACCAGCGCTCCCAGTGAGCCAGTAACTAACCTGCCATCACACAATAAGAGGCCGCTCGTCAGAAGAGACTGATGAGGAAGGAGGTCCCTTGACTTACAACTGAGGTGGAGCCTCCCTAGCTTCTTGGGGGGGTACAGAGCAAACAGTCTCCCAGGTGCAAAAATGTTGCACAAGCATGAAGGAGGAAAGCCCCCAAACTGTTCAGCAGACACCACATCCCAAACACCGCGCTAGAATCATGAAGAAAATGCAGATAACTCGTTTCGTTTTGGTATGTGGACCGCTTCTACCAACAGGGATAACTGTATTAGCAACCTGTGCAAAGCATATGTGCATTATATTACCTGGTTGTTATGCAATCCTCTGTAAATATTAAGTGACATTGGGGCTCCTGGGGTGAGTACGTTTAAGATAATGAGCTGGTTCAGGAGCCTGAGACCATTAAACAGATGCCTGAAGAAACAGACAGCGCTGAAGCCCAAGAGCGTACTGGCCTGTCATACTCACGCCCAATTATCCAGCCACTCTTTGTAACAACCAGGGAAGACTTCAGCAGTGTCACAATTAGATAGTAAAATAAATCTTTAATTGTACTGTTCCACTTCATCCTTCTGAGTCGTCTTTTTAGGGAAGTATTTGACAGGCAGTGCTTGCACAATGCCTATAACAGGGCCTTAGCGCTGCTTGAAACCGCTGGTGGTTCGGAAATAACATTTAGAAAATGACAAAAATGTTGCAGAAGAATATTTCAAGGAAGATATCTGAGGGTAAGGTAACACGAACCATTACGTCTGTCACAAAAGATGTCCCACACAGCATATAGCACAAAGTGGTATATAGGATCATAGAATCATAGAACAATTCAGGTTGGAAAAGACCCTTGGGATCATCGAGTCCAACCATTAACCCTACACTACAAGTTCACCCCTAAACCATCTCACCCAACACCCCATCTAAACGACACTTGAACACATCCAGGGATGGCGACTCAACCCCCTCCCTAGGCAGTCTGTTCCAGTGTCTGACCACTCTTTCAGTGAAGAATTTCTTCCTAATGTCCAGCCTAAACTTGCCCTGTTGCAACTTGCAACCATTCCCCCTGGTTCTGTCCCTAATTACCTGTGAGAAAAGACCACACACACTATAGCGTAGTGCATATTGCACAGACTAGAAAGCAAAATTAAAAGAAATTTAAGGAGAGGCCAGGCAACCTGATCTCCCAAGAGAGCACTCTATTTTATAAATTTGCCTATTGGATAACTTCCCAATTCATCTCTGACGGAGTCACAGCAAAAAGGTTTAGTTCTATATTGTGACCTAACCTAAAAGCCTAACAACCTCTGACAGCTTGTGGGGAGAGGACAGGAGAGGGTGACCGGGTTCTTGCCTCCAGCCTCTGGTCTCCACAGAGGAAGATGAGAGGGCACAAACCATGCAAGAGCAGAGGGGTGCTGTAACCTCCTGCAGCACGACCAAAAAGCACCCCCAGCACCTCCCACTGGAGCTCACCTGCAAGGAGCACAAAGGTAAAAAAGCATGCTGGCCTATTTTCACAGAATCCCAGAACACATTGGGTTGGAAGGGACCTTTAAAGGCCATCTAGTCCAACCTCCTGCAGTGAGGCCCACCAACAGCCCTGAGTCCTCTTCCACAGGGCTGCTCTCATCACATCATCCCCCAGCCTGTCCTGAGAACGAGGATTGCCCCAACCCAGGTGCCGGACTCTGCATTTGGCCTTGCTGAACACCCTGAGGTTCACACAGACCCACTTCTCCAGCTTGTCCAGGTCCCTCTGGAGGACGTCTTGTCCCTCTGGCTGTCGACTGCAGCACCCAGCTCGCTGTCACCTGCAAACTCGCTGAGGGTGCACTCCAGCCCACTGACTAGGTCATCGATGAAGATATTGAAGAGTACTGGCCCCAGCACGGACCCCTTGTCATCCGTCTCCACGTGGACATGGAGCTACTGACCATAACCCTCTGGGTGTGACCATCTAACCAATTCCTTACCCACTGACCAGCCCACTCATCTTCCTCCAGTTCTTCTTT
>NW_009712544.1:43962-70889 GCF_000703405.1 Apaloderma vittatum
TTTAAATGAGTGGAAATGTGAAAACCAAAATCAAATTAAAAAAACCCAAACCAAACAACAAAAAAAACAACCAAAAACCTGAGGGAGGGGGAAGAAAAGGACACTCAGAAGGGGAACAGGAAGAACAGGGACTCGGAGAGGCCAAGCATTGAGAACTATTTCACAACAAGGCTGCAACACCAATTCCAGTTATGGGCACTGTATTTTAATGAACAGGAAATTATAAGCTACAGTTTATTAACACGGGATTAAAAGATGTGATAATAGTTCTGCTCCTTATAAACACTGATTTTATTATAAGACTAACTGTTAACATCTGCAATAAAAGCCAAAATGGAGTCATTTATGTATTCTGCTTGAGATTTCATAACACAAAGCTCTTTAAAGTCTTTAAGGGAAGCAGTGAAAGAAACTCCTGCCCCAAAAAAATAATTACAGGACTCATTGGCTGCTTTCCTTCATGCTAAATGACACATCAGAGACCCGTCGTTAATTCGATCCTATCTCTACACTACTCATGTAATGAATCAACCAGACTGGTAGCGCACAGCAGACCGAGGCAGCTCAGGAGCAGCAGCAGAGTGAACTCGCGTGGTGCAAGAGCACGGGGAAGTGCCATTTCTGCACAACTTCAGTTCTCCTTAGTTTTGTTCCTCAGGCAGGACCAGGCTGCCCTTGCCAGCGGGCAGCTCACTCACTCCCAGCCGTGAGCCGGAGCCAGGCGCCTTCGAAGGGGAACGCTGCTTCCTCACCGCCCGTCAAAGACACCCACTCAAGCTACTTCTGTACAATTCACAACCAAACCCTTCAATGACCAGGATCCACTTTCCTGTTGGTTAACGCCGAAGACAAAATAACCTCCTTAAAATCAGCTTGGACTCAGAGCCGTCCCAGAGCATTCCTTCCCCTTCCACCTGCGTTTTAAAAGGGTTTTTCTTTTCCTGCATTCTCAAGTTAAAATGACAACAGCTATGATTTTACTAATCAGGGCGAAAACTGCAGACTGGCTCCTTTCTTAGCCAGTAATTGACAGCTTGTTCATTCTACTGCCTCCCACTATTGCGCTCTAGATTCGGTGACTACGCCACAAAGAGCTGTTTAAGCACCTGCATTTCTACTCTCTCTGGGAAGAGGCCATCCTGGGGGGAAACAAGAATATCCAGCTTTCCTGAGAGGTATGGCGAGTCCCCCCAAAATCCTCGATAAGAAAGAGCAAACACAGCACTTTCCCTAAGCAGCTCTTAGAAAAACCCAAAAGTAATCTTCATGACAACTTTATGAAGACGTGAGCATCGAGGCATAAGGAGACAGGCTGAACGTCACCGTGCAGTGTTGGTACGCGCAGCTGAGGGTGCGTTTTCCCTGCCAGGTACGTTATTTCCACATTCTTCTTCCAGGCCATAAAACACAGCAGAGGCAGCAAATTTATTTGTGGGGTAGTTTCAGCTCCATTTTTGATCTCATTAAACAGAACATGTGCTACCAATACATGTAGCTTACATGCCATTTAAAAGCAGGTGACACAGTAAGGTACAAGGTTTAAGCACACTGTATCACTCCAGAAAATATTGCCTTTCCCTAATAAGTGGGGTGGATCACACTCCAAAGATCCTACACAATGTTCTCTGAAGAACCCATCTGATAAAATTTTGAGGTTTCCAGACTCCATTAAAGCTCCAAGTAATAGCAAAAATCTACCAGAAGATACCAAGCACACAGTACTAAGAATTGTCTTTTGACTACAAGTTCCAAAAGGGAATGCTTAATAAATAACTTAGGTAATACAGATTTATATATCATTTAAGAATTTAATTAATAGGAAAATGTAGATCTGTCCGCTTTTCCTTCCAAAATATCTTTTACAGAAAAGTTTGGTGCTTGCATCTGAAGGCCTATATTGTCAACAAGGTTCAGTACTGGCAAAACAACCTTCTCCTACTGCAATGATACCGTGAAAGCGTAACATTGAGCAAACATCCCAATAAAAATAAAAGTAAGGCCTTCTGTGTCTATAGCTACACTTCCAAATTGCTTAATAGCTGTTGGGAGAGATTGCATTTGAACTCTTCCTTAAGAATTATAAACATTTAATTTCACCTCTGTTTTTACCAAAATACAAATAAAGCTTCTAGTAAAAGCCATCTGAATTTAACTGCAGAACCTGCCGTTAGGCAAATGGAGCCACATCACTTTGTTTCACAAGGATCACACCAGCCTGACAACCAATGTGGTAACACAAAGCAGATCAGAAATTAAGCTAGAAATAGCAAACATGTTCAGACTATAAAAAAAGGTAATTTAAAATTATTTTAAGTCTGAATGCTGTTCAAACACACTTTGTGCTATCATTGTTAACTTAAAATAGCAAAACATTTTGTAATGTTTTAAAATTAAATTGAAAAAGTAGTAGCTGTTAATGTAACAGTTAAACTCTTTCTTTCCCAGGAAAATTAGCGTATTTAAGACCACAGTAATACAGTGCGAAATTCTACCTTTTGGGCAATAACATGGCAATTATGGTAAAAAAGTGCCTTGAAACTTGCCATTGCTTGAGTTCAAGTGCCCAAGGCAATGCTAAGCTAACATAGCTTCATTCTGATCTGGTTTTCTTAACTCTTACGTATTTTAATACATGTTGGAACAAAGCCACTCAACTCTGCAACTCTGCATTCTTCCTTAAGCAGATGATGAGACAAACACATGAGCCTGAGGACAGGGTGTATAAATGAATCATGAAAGGTATACGCCTAATTAAAGAGCACTGCTGTCACTTTTTCCAGATAAAATTCATAACAGCCTTCATCTGAGTCAAGTATGAATCAGGGTCCCTGTGCCAGTGTAAGAGAACACGCGGTGCTGAGGTTGGAGCAGCTCAAAGAGCTGCACTGAATTGTTTCTGATGAGGTTGTCGCTTAAACCAGCTTGGGACAAGCACAGCGAGAAGAGGCCAAGGAAACAACAGTGACTCTTACAAGATTAAGCTTTGCACGTATGCCAGGGCCTTACTTGTTTATGTTGCTGCCTTCTTTCAGACGTTCTCCCGCAGCTCCCGTTTTGGACACTCTCTCGCTCCCAGCCAAATCCACCAGGCTGACCTTGCTGACCTTCTCTCCAGAATTCTGCACAGGCGGGACACGGGAGAACGACAGCTAAGAAACACCGGCACAAAGCACTAACATGCCCAACACCAGCACCACGAAACACCCGTTCTTTATAATCATATGGTTTAAAATTTTAATTAAAATTAAAAACCTTTAAAGTGGTTTAAAGGATCAAATTCAAGATATGAGAGAAGAGGAATTTTCAGAGTCACTCTTTTTACACTAAAGGCCTGAGCACCAATGACCAAGAATCAGCCATGTGGTAACACCTATAACGTCGCTGGCAGAGTAGGCCATTACAATATTTCAACTTCAGCAACAGTGAAGACCCAAGATGGGTTTCCTGGGGGCAATATAATCTTTAAAAAGTGATGCAGTCATTTGCTTCGTCGTGTGTGCTTCCTCACTCTGCCAGGGTTCTCTCAATCTTACTGTCTTGCCAGCATTATTTTGATTACTGGGCCCCATGGCATCAAAGTAGAAGCACAGCTAAACACATAACGTGTGTGGAAGAAGAAAGAAGGAGAAGAATTCACCACAACTTCGTAAATTAATATATACATACCCCAGAATGCAGGTCATAAAGTGTCTGAGTCACTATAATATTGAACACAGCGTGAGAGCGGCTGCTCTCCTCATTCATGTTGGTTGCAGCAACTGTTCGTGACTTGTTTCCCTCCGACATCAGTGACTCAATGTCCTAGAGCAAAAAGTGTTAAGAAGTGATGCAAGGATAAAAGCAAGTATTGTGCTTGCTGAACAAAACCCTCACCTAGCTGGAAGGGGGTGTGTGTGCAGGGAAGAGGAAGAAGGGGAGGCAGAAGCAATGAGAAAACCCTTTTGAGATGTATTGGTACAGAGGGCATGGAATTCCACAGAACCACGTTAAATCACGTCTGTGTTTGCAGCGCAACAGCAACTACAGCCAATGAATTCTCCTGATCGGCTGCTGAAACACGGTGGCAATATCCACGTTACGAACCTTTTTGTTTAATGCCAGTAGTCAGGCCAGAACAGATCTCCTTCCACAGGCGAACACAATGCATCCCTTCACTGAACTGTGCTAATTCTGCCTTCGCTGATTGGGCTCAGAGGGTGACCTCACTTGGAGCCTGGATCCTCCCACATACATAAAAAACAAAAGATGACTCTGCCAAGTCTAATATACTTTCTCAGTGAGCCTTCCAAGATAGTTTCATAAAAGCCCTCAGTCAAAAACTAACTATGAACAAAATTTCTTGGAATTTGAACACCGAAGGTGTGTGCTTTCAAAGTACCCAGTTCACCACAAAAGCTGCAAAAGCAGTTTTTGTTAACTCCAGTATGCACAGATGCTTCAGGAAAATCATAATATAAAAAAATATAATTAAAAAGCAAAATGGTTCCCATGCAATACCACAGAAAGGATGAACATTTTTTGAAAATGAACATTTTCAGATCAGTTAACCCGTAAAAAGAAAAGTCTATGCAATTTGTACAACTGCACCGCTTTCATTATTTCATTATAGCTACAGTAGTTCTACAATACCAATTTATTTGAATGTATTTTGGTAACTCAGATCCTGTCAGGATTTAAATTACGGAAGCCATGTTGTAGCTCCTCATGCAATACACTTGTACAAAATAAGGAGTTATATTCAACAGTATCAAAGGAATTCATGCTGGAAGACTAATATTCTTATTTTGGAATATTTCCTGCATCAGGGAAACATTGTGTTCTTTCTGTGTACAAGATGCGTTGAAAATTGCAAAGTAACAAGATATCACTATTATATTTGTAACCAACGTAAAGGCAAATCCAATGTTTTTAGATGAAGGAAGTACACTTGAAGCATTAAAGAAGATCTTTGTGATTGCCCGAGAGCACAAACACTCAAGAACCAAAGCAGCTGCGTAGACACTAGTTTCTCTCTTTTAAGATTTCTGTTGCTTCTGTATGTAGGTGTTATTTATAAACTTGTCATTGGTTTCTATTTACCTCGAAGTTTGTAACAGCCAGCTGGGACAGGCCGTCGACATACGGTCCCAACACTTTGTGCTCTCGGACCTTAAGGGACTGCCGACTCCTATGGAACAAAGTAGAACTTTATGCACAATTCGCTATCGTGAACGTTACTGTAAAGCAAAAATCAACAGTACAAGTCTTCACTAAAGCAGAAGTCATTTTAGGTCTGTTAACTGGGAAAATATCTTCAGCAATTGTTTTTGACTCAAACTAATCTAACTGTTTTTAATATGTATACATGAGTTATTTTTAACGCAACCTCCCCATCCCAGTGTTTGTGGCTGGAACAAAACCCAAATGCAGACCAAAAAAAGAAGAATAAAAATCCACCTCCTCTGCAATTTGCCACAGCTTCGATTTGTCTTGCACTTTCTACACTTGATTGATATGTATCAAGTAAGTCTCAAATCTACCTTTTGTTAAATTCCAATTACGTTCAAGAAATCAAAACACATACCATGTATATCAATAGTCAGCTGAAAAAACCCCTATCAAACTACTTCTTGTCTAGACATCTCCAAGCCAGAGAGCCTAACCAGCATTCTCCTGAAAGAGACTGCCACAGGCATGTTCGGAGGTGTTACCCTTCCACATTCAACAAGTTCAGCATCTAAATCATGAGAACCATGCTGTAAATAAGCTTCAAACTCCTAGTTGACAAAAATTTTTATATAAATATGGTCTAGGTCACATGGCAAAAATTCTCCACACTTTACTGTGCATATTCTTGCTTTCTGGTGGCAGACAACTCCATACAGTGTTTGTTTGCATCATTACACTGGTATCCTAATATTTAAATTGATCCACAGCAGTTGGAACTTCCTACAGGAGCCTTACACATATAGTCTCTTCCTTCTGGTGTTTGCTATCTAATCCTTTCTAAAGAAGGCGGATAAAGACACGGTCTGAAGAAACCTTCTCAAGGACTTGAAAAGTGATTGCTACGTTTATAGTTTCAGATCAAACCAAGGAAGGCTGTGGAGGAGAGCAAAGCGACTCACCCTTTTGGGTCAAGCAGATCTCTGACTTTCTCATTGTAGATTTCCATATAGGACACTTCGACTTTAAAAGTATGAGATTCATTTTCTTCCACAGAGATTCTCTGAAATAAAGCACAACAGAGCCGTGGGATCAGACCCAGCTGCTCTGCATTGCCCATCATTGAAAAGGATTTTCCTGAACCTAAAGGGAAAAAAAAGGAGAAGAAAGTGCTTTAGGATGTACTTTGAGCTCCTCATTTGTTCATGAAGCACATGTTTTAATTCTCTTTTTACTCCTTCAGAAGCACAGATCAGAACACCATGACACACTATTCCGGACAAGCAGCTTCCTCTTTGGATCACAAGTTACAGGTAAACAAAAAGAGAAATTATTTTAAAGGCTCTTTTCAGCAAGACCCCTTTGAACACCCTCAAATACAAAAGACTCTGTGAGCCTTCAGCAGGAACTATTCCTTTCAGGCTTTAAAAGCAAGAAATAGCAAAAATATGTTCCACGACAGGAACATTTACAGAACTGCTTTAAGAACTTTACACTGTCACCAGCTGTGCTAAAATGTTTGACATTTAACATAATTTCAAAATACCCTTTTAAAACATTATCTCCTTAATATTTATGCTTTGTTCTTCCCACGTGCACGAAACGTGTTCAGCACAGGAGACTCACCTGTCTGTCCATAGGCAAAAATACAAGCGTTATATCCCTGAAAGGCCTTTTCAAGAATTCCTTCTCCAAGGCACTTGAACACCACTTCTTGACCTGGAAAACAATTTATTTTAAATTTAATAACAGGCTAAAATTTACTGAAAAGAGGGTGGGGGAAAAAAAAAGTTTGCAATTTGTTTTTTACTAATGAGTGCTTTGGTGAACAAACAATTTCACGTACATCTGCGTGACAGGTTCAGAACCGCTGCCTGCAACTCGTGTAACGTGCCTACCTCGGCATGTAAATATTATCCTGTGAAGGGAGCACTCCTTTGAAAGGCATCATATAAATTGAATGCTTAGAAAACAGCACAGGTGTCTAAATTTTGTAGAATTTAGGTGTAAATTTTGCAATTAATATACAACCTTCAGTCACAAACTACACCCAAAAGAGTTCTGCAACAGCACTTCAGTGAAACCCGTTGGCGAAGCAGGATCTGAGAGGTCCAATAAACATCATGCTAACAAATAGCACGCTAGCAACAGCAGCTATTTTTTTGGGAACTGGCCTCAGGTTTCACCACAAGCTATCATGATTCACCCCATGGCAAGGTGACACTGGAACCAAGATAAAAGTCTCCCAACGATGTGCAGGGAGGAAATGCAGATCAGGAGGCTGCGAGGCTTCAGCAGAGCTGTTGGAGGATACATTCTGGCAAATCTGTCCTTTGAAACCAGCTGCAGAATCTCCCAGTCTGGAAACACCACACAGAGGGTCAGTGGGTTATCTGCTTCGAGTTCTGATCAGAGAATTACAGCAGATGTGTGTACATCCAAAAGAAGAAGAGCTGAGCTAAGGGCAGTATTGAGACACCTTCTAGTGTTTGGTTTTCAACTTGCATTCGCTGCTTGGTGACTTTCGGAACAGCCATGCTCAGCTCTGTCTCTCACTTTGGTAAGTTAGTTTCAGCCGCTGTCAATTACAGGAAATTATTCTGGACAGTGGATGCAATAGTGACTTCCATAGTTCTCAAAATGGAACACACGGACATAAAAAGAAAGTTATCTAGCTATACATTTATACATTGCATGAAGTATTTACACTCAATGATCCTTGAGTAACTGGTAGTCCAGAAAACTCCTGCAGAACCACCTGGGGAATGACTTACAGGCAAGTAAATAGGACTAAAAAGTACTACGTTACTTCTATTTTCCTTTAATCTAACTTTGCTTCTGCAGTAAAGGAAACAGCAGTGGAGCGACACCCTATTGACTGGTCTTTGTGTATCTTTCCAGTCAGATTTCTAAAATTCCAAAGTGTCACTGCTCCTTGGATTAGATCAGTGATGCTGAACGCAGGAATTGCAACCAGAGGAGAATCTGCTGTACTCTATCTCCTTCCCCAAGCACATTCACTCGTTTCTCAATCAACCGAGGATTATTTGGTCAATTTATAATTGACCGAATAATTAATCAATTTATAATGTTGAGAGAGAACTGTTCAACCACCTGCAAATATCTACAGAGAATGTTAAATTACTGAAGAAGGAATGAAGAAGATTGTAATAATAATGTACAATACATAAAAATTTGCTTTCCTACCAGCTCCTGAGGGCCCACGTTGAAGTTACCAAATACGAAAGAGGCAGGGAGCCACTTACCATCTTGCTGAGCAAAAATGCAAAGATTGAGGCTTGAGCGTAATTAAGAGAAAAAAGGCATATATTTTCCACAATGGTTGTGAGTGGAGAACAAAAACATTTGTCAGAAGAGGAAAAAAGTTTTATCACATAGTTCTGACTTCCACTAAATCAGTAACCTCCTCCATGTTTCCCAAATATTCTGAAACTGTGCAGGGTCATGATAACCGTAAGATGACCCACAGAATCCCTCACTGACAAATACCAGCAAAGGAATCCAGATTGGATCTCACAGACAAAGATGGATTTTCCCCCCTGCAAAGAAATTTCATCTTCCAATACACAACTGACAGTCAATCAGATGCTGATAGGTAATTCTAAAATGGTATTTTTATTAGTTTTTGAGAGCTCAGCAATACCAACATAAACAAATGGATCATTAAAAGAGTGATGTTTATAGTAGCCAGTCAAATTATCATGGGATAAAGTAAGATTTGTTTTTAGGTGCACTCAGAGAACAGAATACAAGATATTAAACTTCAGTGATAGCTATTTTATCCATTTGCTAATGCAGGTAGATAATAACTTTTAAAGAATCTCCGTAAAACAGGAAGAAAAATGCCTGTGGCTTAGCTTAACAAAAACCTAAAAGTACAACAGCCAGCATCGTCTAATTCCTGCGACCTAACAGTATTGACAAAGCACTGGAATCTTTAAAGGTCCAAGTCTTAATCAACTAAAAAGTCTCCAGTGCTTCAAATTAGGTGCTGCAACACCTATGGTTTAAAGTGCCTAACCCATACAGCACCAAAACCACACTGAATAACTAAGTTTCCCCCAAAATGTCCAGGTTGGGTGTCAACTGCGTGACACAGGAAAAAAAAAAAGTCAAGGGAGCAGTAAGAATCACAGAATCACAGACTGTCAGGGGTTGGAAAGGACCTCAAAAGATCATCTAGTCCAGCCCCCCTGCCAGAGCAGGATCACCTACAGCAGGTCACACAGGAACATGTCCAGGTGGGGTTTGAAAGTCTCCAGAGCAGGAGACTCCACACCCTCTCTGGGCAGCCTGGGTCAGGGCTCCGGCACCCACACAGGGAAAGTTTTTCCTAATACTTTTGTGGAACCTCCTACGTTCCAGCTTGTACCCACTGCCCCTTGTCCTGTTATTGAACATCGCTGAGAAGAGCCTGGCTCCGTCCTCCTGACACTCCCCCTTGACATATTTATAACCATGAATGAGGTCACCCCCCTCCATCATCCCTGTGGCTGCACTGGGCTCTCCAGCAGAAAGGGTCAGGTTTCCCTCACGTAACAGCGTAAGTCGGAACCCCAAGACGGACGCTCGTGTTGGCTCAAAATCAACACCTCTAGATGTCTGACGAGGGTAGAGGCGTCCAGCTCTCGGAGGCGGTCGCCCGGTTCGTTCCCTTTTAAAGCAGCTGCTGGAGGCGCAGCAGCCAGCGCACACATTTCCTGGGGAACTGAAGCTGAGCCCAAAGCCAGCCTGCAGAAGCACAGAGCTGAGATTTCAGGCCAAACGTGAAGCAGCTTAGGGAGTTTAAGAGGAATCCACGGACAAGTCGCTACAGCGTGAGGTGCTTGGAGCGGACCTGCCTAAGTGCTGCGGTAGTTATTTACACCATCTCTCAAATTCTGCCCAAACTGAAGGGTTTCTTCCCTTCTTTGTAAAAATCCACTTCATTACAGACTTCAACAGGCTCTTACTGGTCCTTAGGCTTGCAAAAAGAATTCTCTGAGAGTTTCTCACCAAAACACTGAGCTATTCTTTGTCCCTGGGAGCTTTTCAAGGCAGGTAGATGTGTCCTTATCCACAAACTGACCCTTGACCCATTCAAGTCAAGAAACAAAGGGCAATAAGAAACTATTTTGCTTACTCCCAATAGCCTGTCAGTAAACCCAGCCCATAACCATGTGTGACAGCTTTAAGGAACCCGTGACAAATGTGCATCTTGAGGGGAGCATAAACTTTGGGTTTGTCAACATGAAAAAAAAAAACCAAACCAAAATGATGACCGATCACCAAAGTGATGACCGACAGGGCGAGCAAGTACTGGAGAACCTCTTGTTCTATGTTTCCCTGTCACATTTCCCACTGTATTGCTGCAATACAAACATTTTCTGAGTAATCAAATTTGTCTCACATACCTTTTGTTATTCAGGAACCTGAATTACACACTCCAGACTGAGCTTTCACATTTTATACCTGTTTCCTTTTAATTCTGTACCTAAGCTGTCTGGCTCTCGGATGAGCACCCCTTCTGTATCAGCATCCAAGCAAGAAATTACAGCTTAGCTGGAAAATCTCAGGTCATCACATGGTTCGTTTGGACTCTTTAAGCTCGTTAATTCTGTAACTGTCTGTGGGATGGGTCTCTGGACACAGGACAACAGGGGTCTGCTCCAAAAGGCAAAGGAATTATCAAAAACCTCAACCAAACTCAGTTAATTTTTATTTGTTTAGTATTCAGGCCAAACTGTGAAAAAGACTTAGGGCACCTTGATAGTACAAATACGTAAAAGCTGAAATTCTGCCATTTCAGTGTTTGGTTTGTTGGCTCTAAAACAAGAAAGGCTACTGTAATACAGGATGATATTAGTTCATGCACAAGCAAATGAACTAGCCAGCAACCCAGTAACTTAGGCCTGAAAAACTTCTGGTTGTTTTTTTTTATATTCTGACAAATTCATTATGTTCTAGAACATGAGGGTTGGAAATCACAGGTTAACTTCAAGATCATACCAAAAAAAAAAAAAAAAATCATCGAAAGCACTGTGTTTATATCCAAGTCTTTAAGCTCATATTTTTATCATATTTCTGGGGGGAAAAAAGAAAAACAAACACCTAAGGAAAACAGTTTGGTGAGGTTTTTTGTCGGTTTTTTTTGCTTGCTTCTTCACCCCAGCAGGAAAATTATCTGGAATGGGCAAAAAGCACTGCATAGCTTTCTGCACAGTAAGAAAACGTAAGTGATGCAGGTGAAAGCTGTCTAGAGTTCAGTCTGACAAGAGGTTCATTTGCACACAGATAATAAAACTCCAGTTCTCACAGAAGACTAATTAAATGGTAACTTCTGAAATAGGCTAATCTAGTTTTGAAGCTAATTAAAAATAAATAGACCCCACTGAATTCACCTGGAGATGGGTTAAGCTGAGATGGAAACAAGTTTAACTGGTTAGGGGTGTTTCTCTGGTCGATCTCTTGTCTCCAGGTGGGTTAGCACCACAGAGCACCCAGTCGGTGTGGCTCCCACCTGCGTGCTGGAGGCACTCGGGGCCAAGGTCTGGGTGCTCACCATCACCTCCTTCCTTTCAAGATCTGGGTGTCTGCCACAGAATCTCTTTGGTTGGAAGAGACCTTTCAGATCACCGAGTCCAGCCACTAACCCAGCACTGCCAGGTCACCGCTAACCCATGTCCCTGAGCACCAGGTCAACATGTTTCTTAAACACCTCCAGGGCTGCTGATGCCACCACTGCCCTGGGAAGCCAGTTCCAACCCCCAATGACCCTTTCAGTGGAGAACTTCTTCCTAACACACAGCCTAAACCTCCCCTGGCACAACCTGCAGCCCCTTCCTCTAGTTCTATCGCCGCCTGAGAGAAAAGGCTGAGCCCTTCCTCTCTCCAGCCCCCTTTTGGGGAGTTGTAGAGAGCGACAAGGCCTCCCCTCACCCCCTTCCTTGAAGAGAAAGGGAGGTGTGAAGGCATAAAAGGAGGTTTTGTGTGTTCCAGCGGCTCTGCCAGCCTGAACTATGAGTACCGGGTAGTGACCCCTTTCAGGGCAAACAATTAAAGAGGAGCTGATGCAGAACTTTTCCCTGAGGAAACCTACCCGTGTTCAGGCAAGTAAGAAATACAGCAGAACCTATGATCAAGTGCAACCCCTAAGATTTAGGGGTTTGATACCAGGGGCTACAGCTGCAGAGATGTATTTTAGCATAGGTATATGACAGTGCATTTGTTAGATTGGTTTGAGCTAATTAACCCTATCAACCTTCAAAATCTCTTATGGGCCACAAAACTTCATAATACGAATATGTAAACCAAAAACGCTTTTTTTCTCCTCCTTTCTGTGGGCCACAGCCTTGAAATTCTAATATTCAGAACTGTCTCTTATCAGAACAAGTCCTCTTATGAAGTATGAATATGCTAATACACAAATCCAGTTATGAGAAAACTTAACTACCGGGATTACAACCTTGCCTGGATTATCCAGCTTTTGAGAGGAAGGAGTCACAAAGCTGATCACTCAAAAACATTAGGGATCTGACCGATCGGACTACGAAGACTTGACACATTTGAAATAACCACACTGTCTGAGAAAAACATGCTTTAGTCTTCTTTCACGCACAGAAACACCACGCACCGAAAACACACGTTCATCACCAGCGTTAGTGAGAAGTAATTTCTGATGCAGAACTGAAATTTCATTTTAAGACGCAGAAATAATCCTCACAAAAGGCTCTTCCAGGGGATAAAAAAAGAACAGCTTAGCTGTTATATATATGTATAGCTTAGATGTAAAAGCGTCCCTCCTGGACAGCGTACTGAGCACCATAAAGCTTGCGCTCCTTGGAAACGGAGGTGGACTCAGTCCCTGTGAAAATGAGAACATTGCCTCTGTGAAGAATTCACTTGAGCATTACATTGCGAAATGTGTTAAAAAAAATCTCCACAAAACAAAAGCCCAAGCTCTCATCGGTTCTTATACCATTTGTGCTGTTAAACGTATGGAAAACAGTTTACCTGCATATTTTGTGGTGTTTGATTCATCCATGGACCAGAAGCAGTGATCAAAGGCAAACACCTGTAGGAGCACACAAAAAGGCAAATTAAGAACTCTGACTACAAGACGTTTCTCTTAAAGCAGTACAAATCCACGACTGCAGTTAGCTCTGATAGTTTCTATGGACCCTGAACGAGAACTGCAGAAAGGCTTCGTCCAAACCTTTGGGGAAATCTTGCGAGGTGCAGAACCGAAACACTTCTTTGTCGTGTGTTATACACAGTGCAAAATAGTGTGTACTGTATCCCTTAACATAGGCTTCAAAACGCAGAGAAAAACCTAATAATTCTCTCCACTCCTGCCCATGCACTAATGCTGACCAAAGGTTCTGCCAATAGGAACGAAACAGGACCGAGAGAACTCCACACACAGAACTTGGCGAGACGACTCCTGAGCAGACATCAACACAAGAGTCGCGAAAGTTTTACTGGGGGCTGGATTTCTCCTGCCCAAAGAGCAGCACTACTACTTACAAGCCTTGAAGAGCAATGAAGTAGTACCAGATGACCTGCATAAAGTAAGACTACGGAACTGGATCTCAGTAGAGGAAGCTCAGAAACCACAAAGAGAAAAATGTATCTCTGTTAGACAAATAAGTTATGGGAGTCTGCTCTAACAAAAAGACTTAATATCACTTCAGCCAAGATTTCCAGCTGGACAGAAACTGAATTATATTCAATATTGTGCTCAGTGGGTTTGTGGAGCTGGACCGGTGTCCCATAAAACCAATGAACACACTGGGATTTGATCTGGGTTACTTTTTCTGCACATCTGAAAAGATCGTAATACAGACATTTAACACTGCTGTTTTGAAAGCTTCATACTTCCACATGCACATATCCCTTAAGCTGCAGCGTATTGCCCACATTTCACCACAGTAAACTGACTAGGGATGAATTAACGATATAGATTCTCTTTATTTTTTGTTTTCTTTTGAGATCCTAAGAGGTGGAGGGAAAAAAACCCACACAATCTTCTTTACTAAAACTTTGCCTGGGCCAAATTTTCTTTGCGTGGCCTTCCAACACCTTCGTGACACAAACCGTGCATGCAGGTCAACACGGAGCAAGTGCCTCAGACCCCACTAGCAGAAACACTAAAACGGTCGTGAAACAAATCCTGAAGCGAGGAATAAGATGGATCATTTCGGTTTTGGCTTCTGGCGATGTACAACATCTTGCTACTACATCTGGGGATGTACAACATCCCCTGCTACTTGCAGAATTACTGGGCAGTGGAATCTACAGATACAGCGTAAACTAACTCTTCCCAAAACGCCTGTTGCCGCAAGGATTTCCGAAGGAATCAAAGCACAGCAACCCCACCCTCCTTCCCTTTCCCCCAGCTTCACGCAAAACACATCAAATGGCCCAAGAGAAAACTCGACACTGGAACAACGCTTAGTCCGCAAGAACGAAATGAGTTCTGAATTCCCTTCTGAGGAGAAAAAACCCAAGAAAACGAATAATTACCATCATCATCATCACCTAACAGGGAGGCCCGAGTCACATACTGCAGCACAAATACAGGACGTTCCGTCACACGATGGAGTCCAAAATGTAGTTTTGCCACTGAACTGTAAACCCTAATTTAAATACCCAAATCTACCAGATTCCCTTTCTTCCCCCTTGCAACTGTTACGTGCAGTGGATCACGGAGCCCCGTTCAAAAGGTTACCCAGCTTCAGATGCTCATGTGTAACGACTTCAATACAGGAGCATTTTAGGCCAATTTCACCTATTGTCCTATGTGTTTTTTCCCTGGTTAACACGGAAAATCACGGCAGAATTATTCAATGACTCCCAATTTAAACACCTATCTTGCAAAGAGGCTTTAAAAACTAAAATAGGTGCTTGCAGCCAAGTGTTTCTTAAAGAAAAACAGGTTTAATTTGGATTTTTTTGGAAGGTAAAAATTGGACAGACTTTTTTCAAGGTTTAAAAATGGTTATGCAATAGGGAGAGAAAAAGTTCTGTCTCAAGATAAAACAAATGTAAATGCAGCATTTTGGCATGTTTTCATAGTAAACATAAGAAGCCAGGACATGGACCTAGTCTATTTATAAAATGTTTTGGAAAACTGCCAAATCCTTCTAACAGAAGTAACAAAATTACTTTTAAAACAAAAAAAAAACAGTGTCAGGCAAAGCCATTTTCAGAGGAACTCTGACCGTTGGGAAAACGGTTTCCAAACACAAGAATTAGCCGAGGATGAAATGAGGCACAGGAGAACCAGAATCTTGCTTCCAGCTGGCGAGGCTCCGGGGCGGTTCCATAGGGACGGCATTTTAAGGGAAACGCCTGTCGGCCGGTGTCCCACCTGAGGAGTGACCCTTTGGATCGGCTTTTCCATATCAAGGTGGTTTCTGTTTCCCTGCCCTCCAGGGCAGGCACTGCAGGACATGCAGACCCAAGAGGAGCACCCAGTCATACTTGGGGTCAAGATACAGAACGGATTATTCCAATTATTCTTCCTTGAAAACAACAACGGTGGGTGTTATTTTTTCCTTTTGACAGGAGTAATCTTTTTTTTTTTCTCCTATCCATTTTTTCTCCCCAAGATCTATTTCCCCAAAGAAGGTATCAAAACTCCCTGTCAATACGACTATCGAAGCTATAGGAACTTTTGTTAATGCTAAAGTCTCAAAGTCAATGGCCAATAAACAAATTGGGCATTATTGGGCACTGAAAACGACTTTTTAGCTTTTTGAAGAAAGTGAGAAAATCTTTACTGACTTACATCAAAGCTATATCAATGGACGATATCAAAACAACTACCGCAACATATATAAATGGGGAGATCTGTGAAACACAAACAGAATTCCTGAAAATTCAAGCACCCTCTGTGAATTAGTTTTTAACTACGTTTTGGAAAATCTATTCCATTTAGGTGTTCTAACGCTAAAAGAAAAAAAAAAAAAGCAAATATTTCTTGTTTGAAATGTAATGTTTAAAATTGTTACCTGCATTCCCATTAAGATTTCCTGAACTTTCAGCTATTCTTCTAAGCATTTTGAGTAAACCTCTGACTACATGGGCAAGTATTTCTGCTTTCCTACTGTTCTGTCATCAGTTCTACAGCCACCGTACCAGGAAGCTCAATGTATTTTCAGCAGGTAAGCAAAACGGGAAAATCACGAAAAAGACAAGTATACACCTACTCCGAGTGCCTGCACAGGCCAGCATTCAACCACGGGCAAACCTTCAGTCCACGGAAGTGTCGGTCGGTTCTCATAACCAGACCCAAAATTAGTTTGGGCTTTTAAATTCCAGAGGCAATGAATGGACAAGCCTTAAAATTGTCTTATTTTTGCAAGAGTCTGTGCATCATACTAGCATCTAACAGAAAAAAATGAGATAAAAGGAAGCTGCCAAGATCCTGCCCCACTAGGGTAGTAGCTTCTAAACCGAAAATTTTTAATGAAGCTCAGCGGATTTTTTTTTCCCCAGCTCTATTATTCCAGTGTTTAACATCGCACAATATTTCTGATCTTGACTGGTACAAGTTGCAAAAAAAGCTTGAAGATGGCAATTTAGACATCTAGAAGTAGTTGAGCAACAGGCAGAGCTACAAGCAATGGTACATGACCCACCAGGACAGATCTTGCGTGACCGCAAGTCCATAGTAAAACTAAATATAAGAGCTTGAGTATGTACTCATTGTACAAAACAGAATCATAGAACGCGTTGGGCTGGAAGGGACCTTTAAAGGTCATTCAGTCCCACCCCCTGCAGTGAGCAGGGACACCTTTAGGTTGCTCAGAGCCCCATCCAGCCTGGCCTTGAATGTCTCCAGCAATGGAGCCTCCACCCCCTCTCTGGGCAACCTGTGCCAGGGTCTCACCGCCCTCATAGCAAAGAACTTCTTCCTAACATCTGATCTAAATCTACCCCCTGCTCTAGTTTAAAACCATCGCTCATCATCCTGTTGCTACTTGCTCTCGTAAGCAGCCCCCCCCAGCTTTCCTGCAGCCCCTTTGGGCACTGGGAGGCCGCTGCAGGGTCTCCCCTTTAGGGCCTTCTCCTCTCTCCTCTCTCCTCTCTTCTCCAGGCTGAGCAGCCCCAGCTCCCTGGGCCTGTCCTGGCAGCGGAGCGTTAATGGATGGGACATCTCCCTGGTGAGGAAAGGCTGAAGGAGCTGGGGCTCTGCAGCTTGCAGGAGGCTGAGGGGTGACCTCATTGGTGTTTATAAATATGTAAAAGGTGAGCGTCAGGAGGACGGAGCCAGACTCCTCTCAGGGATGTCTAATGACAGGACAAGGGGCAATGGGTACAAGCTGGAGCACAGGAGGTTCCACAAAAATATTAGGAAAAACTTTTTCGCTGTGCAGGTGCCGGAGCCCTGGCCCAGGCTGCCCAGGGAGGGTGTGGAGTCTCCTGCTCTGGAGACTTTCAAACCCGCCTGGACACGTTCCTGTGTGACCTGCTGTAGGTGATCCTGCTCTGGCAGAGGGGCTGGACTGGATGCTCTTTTGAGGTCCCTTCCAACCCCTGACATTTTGTGACTCTGCATTCTAGCTCCCTGATCATCTTTGTGGCCTCCTCCTCCTGCTCCAACAGGTCCATGTCCCTCTCCTGTTGGGGACTCCCGAGCTGGACAGGTAGAACTCCAGGTGAGGTCTCCCCAGAGCAGAGGGGCATTCTTTCTAAGAATTTTAACTCATAAATACTGCAGCACAAACACATGAAACTGGAAAGTTCGGAGAAAGAATGAGCAAGGAAGTGCAAGAACCTGCTACTCCTGAAAGCAGAGTCACAGTGAGCATGCACCTTACCCTGGGGAACAGAGTCACACAGGTGATTTCTAGGATAGAGAGAACAGTACTCAGAGTGTTAATAGCTATTAGAAATTAAACAAAAAACTCGCTCTCGTAACCACAAAGTTTCAGTAAAGATATGAGCCTCTAATTCAGATTTCTTAGCAAACACCTACAGCAGGTTTAAGACAGCTGCTAGTATTTTGCGAAGGAGGCAGCTACAGGTTGTGGCGAGACAGCAACAAAGCTCCACGTATCCACCGTGTCAGTGAAAAATGCAGTTTTATTTCAAATTCACCTGTACCTGTGGCTTAAAAAGAGGCTGTAGATTTCAAACTAGAAGAGCCATTGTGCCTGACTTCTCATGGAATCAGAAAAGACAGCCAAGGGATATTCCCTTTTCAAATAGCCAAAATGATATTCTGCAGAACTTGTTTTTATTAAAGCCCCTAATCCGTGGCTTGAAGAATTAACAATTTTAAGAGTTTACATATGCAAGTATAATTCTGTGAACTACTTACAGGTACCGAGTACCATATCCTATATTAACCACTTGCCAGATTAAGCCAAATGACATAATTAGTTTAGAAAGGAGTCTAATTTCACATTCCTTATTAGTTGTTCTGAAGCCTAATCCTTGGTATAGACTAGGCAGAGTCTGGGGCTTCCAGCATTTAGCAACGCATTACCCAGCCCGATCATAATCCCTGACACACTGTCTGTGTAGCTATAAAATTGTGTCGATGCAGAGCTAACGGCGAGGCGGCCAATTAATTGTGGTGGGATTTTTTACAGAAAAAATAAAGTCGTACTGGGGGAGAAAAACAACAACCAAAAAAACCCCTCAAAACCAAGTTGGTCACTGGATGACAAACACCAGACCTAAAGAAGTACGGACAGAAAATCCAAAGGCAGCCTCGGGGTCAGCTCAGAACAGCCGTTTTTTGCCTTTGTCACAAAATGATGCTAAAAGCCCAGGATTAGTCATATGCTTAAACGTGAGGTTTGTAGAAAGAGCAAAACACCCTAATAGCCTTATGTAACTTCTGCCACGCCAGCTTCTGAGCTCCCAGGTTGAACTGGGACCACAGTTCATCCAGAGCTGGTGATAAACTCGCTCATTAAATACAAACTTGCAATATTTACAAAATTTCATTGAAAAAAAAAACCACAAAAAACAAGCTAGTTGAAGATCAGCTACGTGTGGTACCCTAAAAACTATATAAATCAAGAAACTTCCAAACCTCCTGTGATATCTCTACAAACGTGCAAAACCAATTTCCGCCAAGAGCAAGAACCTTCTGCCTCACGCTGGTGAACGCTTTGCACAACACCAGAAGTTCCAGCATTTTATGTTAGGGATGTTAACGACTGTACAGAATAACGTGGTATATACGCAAAAGTGAGTAGTTGTTCTGGTTTTGTCGAAGAAACGCAAGGCCATAATTAAATTTTTTACGTAATGTCAAGAATAACTTTGTAAAGGCATGTAAGTGATGTATGATGGAAAATAAAGGCTCTTGTAAAAAGTTTTTGTGCAATTACAACAGAAAGGAGAATTTTTTGCTTTTTCAGATTTATTTAACAATGATCAAACTCGTTTGTATTAGACAGTAACAGTGATTGATAAAATCTTATTCAATGCTTTCAGGGAAATTGAGAAACTAAAACCAGGTCCACCATTTTAAGAAATTCAATCATTCGGGAGGAAGAAATAAATCAGTACAGCACATCATTGTAAATTAATATCAGTGTTATTAATTTTCATCTACTGTGATCTTCAATTACCTTTTTGTTTGTTTGTGTGTTGCAAATAAGATTATTTCAATTTGTGTTAAAATAGTTTGCTCCGTTCTTCCTTGCTGTTGGGAATATTTGCTTACTGAAAAGTTGGTTTCTTCTGACACTTACAAAAGATAATGAAAACAATAGACTATTAATTCCTGAGCAGCCTCTACTGCAAGCAAGAAGAGTGTTTCTCACTAGTTGTGTTCTGCCACTAGTATTCTAACTTTGAAGCGGAATTACATGCAATGAAATGCCTTACACACAATATTTACTCTTTCAGATGTTTTTATGAATGCATTGAAATCATGGCTTGTCCTGGGCACAGGTTTAACAAGTCATGTGCCTCACCCGCATGTCAGTTGGATTAAAATTTATTGTTCTGGAATCGTGGAGTCTTTAACTTAAAAAAATCTGTTCCTCGTACTTCTAACGTATTTTCCTTTATCAAAACTGTACTGACCATATACTAGGGCAAACACGCTCAACACTTGTGCATCACTCAACATTTTCAATGGATAGAAATGCAAAAAGATACAAAATACTCACCTTAGGTGGTTTTCTAGATGATTGGCAGAAAGAGTCGGCAACGATGATGAGAAGTACGAATACACCGTTCACGTAAAGGGAAGGGAGCAAAGAAAAAGAAGAGACAAAGTCAGTGTACAGCACTTCTACAATCTGACCTTTTGTGTAATTCACAATGTATTTAAGAATTATCAGACTGGAAGATATAAATATGATACGCTGCAAATTTTTAACTGGCAATTACTTAGCTAACACAGCCCCATATGACAAAGAAAAGGAAAATGTCAGAGTCCTTGTAGGTATAAAAATGCAAGAGCACAGGGTTCCAGAAAGAAGACAAGGATCTGTTTTGTGGTGGAAGTCAAGATGCAGCTCCCGTCTTTGGTGGCAAAAAAGAAAAAAAATGTCTGCAGACTGACAGACCGGGGTGCCAGGGTGAAGTCCTGCCGGCTTCAGCAGTGTCACATATGCAAGATCAAGGTAAGAGAAAAAGAAACCTGTGCTTTCCCCAGCCCCAGAAAACCTGCATGGAGCACAGCGAGCCAACACAAAACCACCGTCGCCCTTCGCACACGCGACTTCGAGCGCTGTCAGAAATAAAACAGGAGAGACAAATCCCCAAACTGAAGACACCACCTCTGAGTACTTCACATTGTCCTTAAAGGCTTTGATGCTTCTGCTGGTAGCCATGTGGCCACGGAGTGAATGAAATCAGTCTGGGGTTTTTGGTGGGGCTGGTTTCAACTGAGATCGCTGCCCGGTCTCCCCGTGCAGCCCCGTGCCCACTGACACCAAAGCAATAGAGGAGGTGAAAATATGGTGCAGAATTAAGACTGATTTAGGTCATTCACGAAGATGACAACCTTAAGCACGCGTTTAAATGATGTACCCAAATAAACCTGAAGTGATACACAGAAGAAATTTCCACTTGCTCTTCACATGAAGAAAATTCGTAAATATGGATGAGGAGAAAAAAAAAAAAACAACCAGAAAGGTCTACAGACAAAACCAGCACAAGCAGAGAACATGGTAAGGTTTGTGAGATAAGGACAGGGATGAAAGGTCTCTACCTAGCCAGGCACAGACACACTGCACAAAATTCAAAGATACCAAGAGACTACAAGGCTCAGAGCAGAAGGCACTGAGCCACCCACCAACCTACACATACTGACCAGCCAGAGAGGGGCAGAAAGGAACACTGAGCAGTTCTCTTGGCAACCCACAATACAACAGCTCAGCAAACCAAAGCTGAGGAGCCACGAATCCACAAACAGACCTTTTGCAATCTTTGCTGCCTACTCTCAGCTCGTACCTTGGATGACACGTCTGCCTGAACCAGAAGTTCTGCAGCTGGAACACAGCACCGGCGTAACGCAAACACGCCTCACCTCGGAGCCAAACGGCTCCGTGCAGCTTTACCCTTTCAGGAGTGGTGGCTCCACGGGCTCCGTTCGCAGCTGCCTCGTGTCCAGGTGGCTCAGAACTTGGGTAGAATGTGCCCTTATCCAACTGAAGAATGCATTTAGCCATACCTTGAATATTTTTCACTTTAATTAATTTTCAGATGTGATGGAAACCCAACGTTATCTAGCCACGGTCTCATTGCCAGCTCTAAACTTCCAGTTCCTACGTGGAAGTTCCTATCAAAGGAAGTCATCCAAGGTGTTTTCAAAAGCTTTTAAATACATTCATATCTTGAAAAATAATTCCAGAATGCATCAGCTTCCCTATGATATTCCTGATAAGACTGCTTTACAGGTTCAGCAAAAGCCCTAAACGGTTTAAATGAAGGAAAAGCCAACAAAGTTCATCAACTTACTTTCCCCCGCCCCATCTGAGATCATTCTTATAAGCCCCAACTGGAAAAGGTACGGAACATCACTGAAGTAAAAAAATGGTTGGACACATTTCTTAAGATGTTTACTTAAGCAACACAAGCCACAACCTTATAGGAAGTTTCCTCTTATTTTCCTCATTTTAAGAAAAGCAGAATTGCGACTTTTGAAACCACTGGTGGACAGCAGAGCTTTCCGGCTGGAAGGCAGGTGCTCAGCACCGATCTCCTGCATTTCAAAGCCTGAGGAGCTTCAGCCTCCCACTGTATGTCACATCCCACTGCCCCAAAGTCTTCGGCACCAAAGACCAAACTAGGAACTCCACAAATCACCCGCTGGCATCACCAGCAGCAATACGATCAGGGGCCTCGCGAGGAAGTCAGTTCTATCAGCTCGCAGGAGAGATTTTTATGATTTGTTTTTTAAGCTATTTGGAAAATTCCAGCCAACCAACTCACGATAATCATTATCCTGGCAGCGATTCAGATGGAGCCACTCTGAACTACTTTCTCCAAGCAAAGGACTCAGACTAATAAACCGAGAACCATTTACAGCTTTCCAGAAATCACATCTGTAGTAGCTTAAATACATACTATAAAACTTGCATTAGCTTCAATCAATTTTTCACTTCAAGTTTTTGTTGTTTGGGGTTTTTTTGTTTGTTTTAATATGTGCCTTATGGGTTTTTTTTCCTCTCTCAGCAGCTTTCAGCTTCGTAGGTAATTGAATTTGTCTCAGTTTTTACCAAACGCTGACCACAGAAACATGGTGATTCACTGTCACTGCTGGGGAAGGACGGACAACAGATCAGAGATACTTATAAAATTTTTATTTCCCAGAATTGTGAATTCCATGTCTCATCATCCACGGTGTTGACGACAACGTGCTGGTACACATTCTGGACGACAACAAAATCTCCTCTAAAGCAAACAGGTAGAAAATTATCACAGAGCTACCTAACTTGCAGTGCATCTGCACAGCAGCAGATTTGGGTTTAACCTGACGTAAGGCACCTTCCATCTGCACGCTCGGATGGAAGACTGACTTTTCTCGCATGCCTAGAATGCAGATACCACCAAAAGCCTGAAAAATATTCTCACAGGCCGGAAGAAAAATATTAATTTCCACGACCACAAAGGCCACTGAGCTTTGGAACTTCCTCCTGCCTTTAAGCCATCATGATTTTAGTACAGCATCCCTAGAATGATTTTTCTAACTTTACTGAGCAGAACGTCAGCTGCAGGGATCTGCTCAGCCCTCATCTTTCACAACAGCACTAAGCCTCTCCTGCCCTGCTTGGCCAACACACACCGAGATCGTGGAGCTACCTCAGATTTTCATCCGGACAAAGAAAACCAATTTCTAGACAGCTCTGTGCTAACACAAAGATTATTTTCTCTCTCCCACTGTCTCACGCTAAAACTAAACCCATAATGCTTCTCACATTTGCTAAGTGACTCACAAAATATCAGTCCTCATGGTCTACGAGCACATCAATAAGAAGTCTTCCTGACTGCATCCACATTTTGTCTCTACCATCTACTCATGACGCCACACAATGAGGAGTGTGCTCTGCTAGCAGTTTAGCAAAAACAAAGGTTGTTTCTTCTTTAACTGCCTACAGTATTTCACGGGAGTCTCCCTTGGCCTTAGAAAAAGTTGACTGAAAAAGCTGGCATTACACATTCTCACTCGAAAACTAGTCCCACGCAATAGGAAGCAACAGAAGACCCTCTTGTACTATGAGCATCCAGAAGTACACAATACTTATATCTTAAAGACTTAATAATCTTCAAGAGCATACCTGGTTTTTGTTCTTTAGAGAGTATTATCAGCATTCCCAATCAATTATCACTTCTACCAGAAAGTAAAATATTTTATGCATCAAAAATTGTTTTTCTTCTCCCCATTCCATATAATAAGAGTTTCATCACACTGCCCACCTCCAGTCAAAATCTCACCTTCAGTAGGGACAAGGTACATTTGAGGATGAGGAAGTAGGTGTAAAAACCAGGTACTCCCCATTGAAGGAGACAGAGGAACAAGGCATCTTGGAAAAGCAAGTCTGAGATTCTGTGGAACAGCATCCACACAGCCCAATTCCCCTCCAGTCCGGCTGGGCTAAGAAGCCAAGTAGGTCACCGCCATACTATAATTATTTCACATTTTGCAAAGTATTCAGTCGATTCTTTCCCTTTCTCACAATTAGCTAACGAAGACGAAGCACTCCTAACCAGCTCTGTTAAGTAACCACCCGCAGTAGCTGTGGCAGATGACGAGTGAAGCACATGGCTTTGCAGCCTGCTCTTCCAAGCTGACCACATCAGAAATCACCCTCTAAGACACCGAGCCTGAAATACCTTTTGGCTCATCACATGCGCAATCACAGCAAATTCAGGGTACACACTGTCTTCCCAAATATATAATTATTTGCACGCAGTGGCTACACAGTTATGGAGGTACTCCTCAGGATCACTGGTCAAAAGAATTATTACAATTCTATATATTACAATTATATAGACCATATATTATAATAGACTAGAAAGGAGAGAGGAGTTTTCAGGTTTTGTACCGTGAGATGAAGAAACCTGCCTACCCTCTTTCCTCTGTAAGCATAAAGATGAGCAGATTGAAATGATCGTCCAGATAGATAAAAATAATATTGGGTTTTTTACATTCTGGTTTTTAAATCAGCCTGCCTTGCAACTCAGGCTGATAGTGTCACCGGCCACGTGCGCCTGCCTCAGTGCACAGGAAGAAACCAGTGGCAGGAGAAACACAACGAGGGACTTTCCTTTATGGGGTGGCAGTACCTGTGCTGCTTCTTTACCTGCATGTTGAAGGCTTCCAGAGTGGCCGCAAACACTGTAAATTATGTAGAAGCACAGAGATGATGTATCTTTTATCTTTCACTGTAAGATCACGTGGCTTCTAGAACCTCTGGCTGCCTCAGGTTTATCAGGCAGCCTGTTACTTGCAGGCTGGATACCAAGTATCCTAAGAAGCACACCTCTAGTATTAATGGCACTCAAGTACTTCACAAAAGCACTTCTTTGGAGAAAGAAAAAGAAAGAAAAAGGAAGAAAAATTGCAGTTTGCCACAGTAACAGTTTCGGATGATCCTGTACTGCAAAGCACTAGCAGCACACCATCTTCTCTACAAAGAGCACAGAGAAAGGACGTTCATTTCCCCTCGTCCCCTCTTGTTTTCTAAATGCAGATCATCCAAAGACGGGCCAGGGGCAATGCCTTGAAAGGGAAGAGTGGCCCACCCTTGTGCTTGGCTGGGCCACCTCCTGTAGAGCTGACATCACAATTTGATACTAGGATCCCTGGAATCCTTTACATACTGCATGAGCACACATACATCCCCAAATATACCTAGTTATTTGATGTCCTTGCATAAGGTGGGTAGCACATGTCCTGTTTAATTAACCTGTTTAATCCTCCCACCCAGCAAACGTCTGTTCCATTGATAAAATAGAATCATAGAACATGTTGGGCTGGAAGGCACCTTTAAAGGTCATTTAGTGCAACCCCCCCTGCAGGGAGCAGGGACATCTTCAACCAGATCAGGTTGCTCAGAGCCCCATCCAGCCTGACCTTGAATGTCTCCAGGGATGGAGCCTCCACCACCTCCCTGGGCAACCTGTGCCATGGTCTCACAGTAAAGAACTTCTTCCTAACATCTAATATAACTCTGCCCCGCTCTAGTTTAAAACCACTGCCCCTCGTCCTGTCGCTATACATACCCTAAACAGTTAAAATAATCCTTTGAAGAACAGCAAAAGAACAACGTTTTTAAAAGTGAAGCAATTTGAAGAAGTGTCTGCATCATAAGGTAGGAGCCCATCACAGTCAGAACCACCCCAGGAGGAGACGCGCGCTGTACACGCAGGATACTCTCTCACGCTTTATGGAAACGCTGCATCAAGAAGCTGTGGTACTGCAAACCTACCACGTGTAACGAGAGAAAAGTCAGGCACCAAAACAAGAATGACAAATACTGCAGTGCATTTTATACAAAATACAGCGTCAGAGTGACTGCCACGGCACAAAAGAAACCTAGAAAATACCTGGATATTTCACCGTAACAGGGTTCCACTCCAAGAAAGAAAATAAAAAAAAAGAAAAAAAACCCCACAAGACACAACAGGTTATGAAACCAATACAAGCTCATTAAAATAAGTGAAAGACATTATATATAGGCATTATATTCTGATATTTACAAGGTGGAGAAGAGAAAGTGACAACTGCCCTGGAACAGCACCAGTCCCTAACTTACCTTTTCTCCCAAGTTTTGACTGTTTTTGCTGCCCAGGGCATTATTATTCCAATGACAGCAATTTGCTGGTATGAAGTTCAAGCAATACTAATCTTCACACAAGAAGCCTTTGTGTTTATGTAAAAACAGCCCCAAAACAGGCTGATACCTGTTCCACACGCAACAGCCTGCCGCTTCGCAAACAGCCATCGGCCTGAGACAAAAATCAACACCCATAAGCACAAAGATTAATCTATCACTTTGCTAGAAAGTGCACTAAAAAACAAAAAAAAATACATTTCTGTCCACCCCTGCACATAAAATAAGCTTTAAAAAAATCTCATTTAAGTTAATTTGTTTAGCTTTACTGAAAAGTAAAAAAACTGACTAAAACTGTCATTCTGCTCTAACAGCTCTAACTCGGTTCTGACTGCTGAGACCTCATCCGGCTCCCAGATCCTACCACCATCTTTAATCACACTCATTTCAAACTTACCCCAAACTCCAGTTATTTTAATGAAAACCCACTACATCCCACATGACATCCTTGTCTCTAAAATG
>NW_009712545.1:0-1182 GCF_000703405.1 Apaloderma vittatum
ACACGACACGGGGGGACACGACGACACTGCGGGTCGGACCCTCCGCATTTCTCTCACTTCAGCATTTGCAGTATTTCCCTTCAGAGAACTTTGTTGGTTTTTTTTCGACACAGTGTTTATGCATCAGACACAGACTATTTCATTCTAACAAATTTATTTTCTCAATCAGCTCTTACGGAATCACTACTCAAATTAAATTACAATCAAATTATCACATCAAAAGATACCCTTATTACCTAACAACTGTCCATATTTTCATTTCATTTTGATTTGTGCTCGTCTGAAAAAAACACGTAATACAAGATCTGGGGAAAAAATAAATTACCGTTTTGCAGCAGTTCATAGGTATTCTGAATAAAATATTAAAAGAAGTCATTTAATGAAAATATAAAGCAAATTTTTTTTTAGATCAACAACGGATCTAACAATTCTATATTGCCGTCTTTTTGAAAAGTCTGTTTATTAAAACCTACCAAAAACACTGCTTGGAAATGGCAGTATTATATAATCACATCCACAGCACCCATTCAATCAAAGTTGGCAACGGATTTAGGAGAGGAGAAGTTCAGATAAGTGCAGCTGCAGATGCTCAGTCCTTCTAAATCCCTTTATCTGAATCAGTCCAGAAATAAAAAATAAAAATATTAATAAAAAAAATATTAGCAGTGGATTTTTTTTATGACTCTTCCATGATGATTGGCAGCCGTCAGGAGCAGGACTTTGACAGCCCTAAATTATTTCCCTTTCTCTCGCTGGTTCCCTTAATTCATGCAAAGTCCTTCTACAGAGCTCGAACTTTAGGGACCAGCAACCTCTCCTTCTCCCGCCCTCCCCCCGGCGTCTGTCCCTCCCCCCTTTCTCCTCAGGGTCAGTTTTTCGGCGTGCGGGCATTTATTTCCATATTTTTGTTCTATAGCTATACCTATATATATAGATAAATATATATATGTATTTGCTTCCCTATGCAGTCTGCTTGTTTTTAGTGCTGTGTGCATATTTTATTTTTTTTTCTCCTGGAAAAAGTGGACCCTTTCATTTTGCAGAATATATAGCTATATAGATACACATGTTTTCAGAGTGGATGTCTGCCTTGCACCAAAATTCTACGGTTTGGCCAAGAAAAACAGGGTGCTGGAATGCAGCAGGCACCCTCTGATTAACCAGATTATTTTGCTTCTGCTT
>NW_009712545.1:1485-1693 GCF_000703405.1 Apaloderma vittatum
CTGCCGTTTTGGTGCATTACGCATCTCCACCCCGTTTTCCCAACGCGGGTCTAAACGCTCTCGCTCGGATCGACCTTCTCCACTGCTCCCTTATTGGTATCGATCTTATATATATATAGATGCACGCATATATCCATATATATATAAACACAAGCAGTCTGAACGAGCCCGGATCGTGCGTGTGTGCGTGCGTGTGTGCGTGCGTGTG
>NW_009712546.1:0-3266 GCF_000703405.1 Apaloderma vittatum
GTATTTCCGTAGGTTTGATTTTGGGGTGGGTACCCACCTCTGGATGGTTTTGGGGTGGGAAACCCACCTCTGGATGGTTTCCAGCATCCGTGCAAGATTTTTTTGTGTTCCCCTAAGAAAGAAACAATTCAAGCTGTCTGCCAGGGCTCGGCTCACTCAGGTATCATAAAGCACCATCTCTGCACATCTCCACACCAGACAATTTCCACGGGGACTTCATTTTTCCAACCATCCATCCATCCATCCATCCACATCTAAACGAGGAAGAGTCGACTGAAAGAAATCCGTGAATTTTTGCACCTTGGGCATAGCTGTTTCCGCAAAACTGGGGAGAAAAAACCCCACAACAAATCACCAAAATTCCAGCCAAGTCAAACCAATTTGTTTTCACGTTTGCAAAGCACGGTGTTTTAGGGTTTAATCAGATTAAACTGTTGCAAATGGATGCCTATAGCACATTAAATGTTTTTACTTATCTTGCAGCCCAGTCTGCTCTTCCAGCTGGATCCAGCTCCTCACCGCCTCCCAGTATGGTTACTGGTGGATTATTTCCAGTGTTAAGAGAAGCTAACTTAAGGCTCTGAGCTTTGGTGGGATAAATCGGGGTTTAGAAGAAGCAAAACTGGGGTCTCGCATCTCCCAGAACTCCCTTACTCCTGCTGCTGTTTCTCACCAAATCACTGTCATTTATCACATGAAATGATTTTAAACAGCCGACGGATGGGACAAGTCATGCTGTGGGCTGCCAAATACTTATGCACACAAATCTTGTTTCCAAGACAAATGACAGATAAATTCCTCCTTGGAAGCATTTTTTTTTTTACTTAAGTGCAGGTTTTAATCTTCAGATTTTAACAGCGTGTAAAAGTTGGACAATGACTATAATTCCTCGAGGTAATGTAAAATAAATTCCTCTATTAAAAATCAGGGAGAAGCAGACATTGCTGCAAGTTATTACACTATTTACCTTTCTTTTCTATAGTTCTGTCACACAAATTTGCACCTTGATCTTAAAATTATCAATCAGGCAGCTGTCCAGATACTAGAAAATGTTGACGTACCTGTGTGAAAACAAGACTCCCATAGGAAAGACAAGATAAAACCATTTAGAATAAAAAATAACTAGCACAAACTCAGCTTGCTTAGAGAGGCAAATCTAGCCTGGCAGCTCCCACTGACGAGCGCATGCCTTCCACCGTGAATTTGGTTTTCAACCCTGATTATTTTGTTTGTATTCAGGGAATGTTTCTATTGTCAAGGCACGGCTCTAGGAGCAGAGCGAACGAGCAGCAATATGAGTGACGCATGCTAAAATGTCAGGATAATATTCCTGTATCTTAGCACAAGGGAATGGTGTTTGCTTTTACTTTATCGGCAACCTGGTCCGCTCAATGGTTCTTCACCCAGAGGAGCTGGGAGAGAAGATGAAGTGCAGGCTCCTGTCCAATTTAGTCTGGCTTTCATAAGGATTGAGTGAATTGCTGCAGAAATTGGCAGTGCTGGCTCGTATCGGCGCGTCAATCTTTGCCGAGATACCCAGGAGGGATTCTTCCCCAGCCCTCCTTTGGCACGCCGGCGGCTGTGTGACTCCAGTTTCACGCTTATTTCAGTCTTATTTCTGAGGCCACAGGAGATGAACTCGATTCTCCGAATGTCCTGGACACTCAGAGGCACTTCAGGGGTGAATATTATCCTGGGGCTTCCCAGAGCAGAGTCCTGTCTCCCTCATCTCTGATGAGTGTCCCGATTCCTGGGCAGGGAGGGGGAAATGAGTGGCATCTTCGTTGTTCTCCAAATCATTAATTCCCTTCTGTGGTTTCAGCAGGAGGGGTGAAGTGGTTGTGGGGCAGCAAAGGGGTGTCTGAATCCTCTCGATGCTGAACCCGGGTGACCTGTTGCAGGGCTGTTGTAATAAAGCAGGAGACAATGACCTGGTTTTCCCTGTTGAGCCAAAACACAGCACAGTCCAGGAACGAATCACGGCCTGGGAACCGAGATTTTATCAGAGCACTTGGGTGAAGGAGCTCTGGTCATTGTGATGCAGGATATAGTTTAGTGGTCATGGTAATGTTGGGTCGAGGATTGAACTAGGTGATCTTAGAGGTCTTTTCCAACCTTAATTGCTTTATGATGCCATGACTAAGATCAGGAAAAGGGGAGAAGTCGGGAAGCGGCTCTGCCGTCCAGGTTGCTCCCCTCTGGATACTGCTCTTATGGCATCAAACCATCCTAGAAATTTGCAGATACTTGCCTGAGCTCAGTCAGGACATCTGCAGCAAAGCAAGGAATGATCCCCAAATCCCAGGCTGATCGCTAGGCTGCCTCGTCTCTCTCCGGAGGAGCACCAACCAGTCGACATTAGAGGGTTTTTTTGCCATTTTGTCTCTTCCAGTCATGTTGCAGATGAGTGGAGCTCGTTTTAGAGGCCCCAAACGGAACCTCACTGTTCCTCTTCCCTGGATGGCCATCTTTTCCTTGCGGTTCCGCCAGAGGATGCTGCAGACTTCGGAAAGTGCAGCCCTGCTCATCCTTTTCTAGGATTCAGAGATCTGTGGATAACCTTTGGCCTCTTGGCAGGCAAGATGAAAACGGCTCAAATGCTCTTGCCATCTTCAAAAAACAACCAAGATTCCCCTTTGCCACGGAGAAAAAAAAAAAAAGAAAAAAAAGAGACATGTTAAATAGTTAAGGAGCCCAGAGTGAAAATATTCTGGGAAGGATAGAAAAAGGCCAATTTGAATAGTTTCCACTCGGTGGACAAATTCATTCCCTGTGCTGTTCAGCTGACTGATAACATCGGAAGGAATCTACCCAAGTGTCTGCAAAGCCTTTGAGGAGGAGAGGGCTTAGAAATGCTTTTTCCTCAAGTTTGAAGTTGATGGAACTGAAGCTTTCCTGAAGAGGAGCCAAAGCGCCGCTCGGCAGACCTCAGCGTTGTCCCCAAAACAGAGACGGAGCTTTCAGCATGGTCTAAAAATGCAAATTCCAGACAAAAATCCTAATGGAAAACAAACAGCAGGCTTTTGGTCTGTGTGTCAGTGGTGCGTGCTGGTTAGCCTCTAATGCTATTCCGCATAATACATTTTGGCATCCAATTTTGCTAAACATCAAGTATACCGTATATACTCCCCTTAGGCTGCTTATATGTTAAGTGTTAAGAACGAGGAGTTATATGTATATCTACACGTATGGTATGTTTGATTCGTAGCAAAATTCTATGCCATTCTATATATGCTATTCTCTGCTATTATTTATATATATATATA
>NW_009712547.1:0-1612 GCF_000703405.1 Apaloderma vittatum
ATAAGATAGCGGCTGCGATGCTGAGCTCACAAATCAAACAGCGAGGGCAAACACGGAGCAAATTCAAGAGTCTGTTTGCCCTCAGCTAAACCAGCACGAGCAGTTAGTGCCTCTTAAAAAAAAACACCAAAAAAAACAAACCTGTGCTCCCTGGGAGAAAGGATGGGGCAGAGCTGGGACCTGGGGACCAGAACATCGTGTGCAGGATCGTGCTCCAGCATCACGGGGGTCGCTGCTCACCCCTCCCCAACCACCTCAAGGCTTCCAACCGACCGAGCGAGGGCCTTTCCTGGGGCACCCGAGCTGAGGGACACCCTGCGGGCCAAAGGAGCTGCCAAAGCGCTTGGAGCCTCGTCCCCGCAAGGGGTCAAGGCGGGCGTGAGGAGAAATGGATATTCGGGGTCCCACTGCCCCAGCGCAGGAGCTCCCGGGCCCTTCAAAAAACCTCGAAAGGCTGAACTGGACATTTCTTGGCTGCGCTTCTCACTCGGAGTGGAGCTGAGGGTGTTACTGCAGGAGGGATGAGTTGCAAAGAATCCTCAGTCAAATCAGCTTAATGTAAAATAAGAGGAAGAGAAGAAGGTGAAGCAGGTGCAGGCGCAGGAGGTGGAGGTGCAGAGCCCAGCGTTTCCCAGCGCCGCTGCGAGGCTTCGAGCAGAAAAGGGAAATTCAAACCCCGGTGCTCGCGTCAGCACCTCCCGCGATGAGCACTGGAGAGCAGCGCAGCAGCAAACGATGGTTTTGGGTGTGAAATGCTGGGTTTGCAGCGAGAACAGAGCCGGGAGTTAACGGGGTGGTTTGGTTCAGCCAGAACTCGCTCTGGCAAAGAGCGACCCGCAGTGAGGGTCACCCAGCGGCGACTCCCCGAGGAATTCCTCGCTGGGGAGGGCGGTAGATCACCGGGCGAGCGTGAAAATGGCATTTTCCTCACAGCCTTCTATGCCCATGGGCCACGGGAGCTGGTTTTCTTGCAGGAGCAGCTGGTTATCGGCAGGATCGGAGCCCACGGGCCAAGGGAAGGGTGTTGCAAAGAACCATCCCTTTGCCTTCCCAGGGGTTTGGCCACCGAGGTCCCACAGATCCCCCCCCGAGCCCCCCCCAGCCGTGGCTATCGGCTGTGGCGGCTTAACGGAGGACGCACCCAAAAGAGCCTGTGTCAGTGTTAGTGCCAAGAAGGAAACGTGGTGGCACCAGAAAGTCTGGAAAAACCAGGGAAGGAGCAAGGGAGGAGATGGTGGCTCCGAGGAAGAGCTCATTTAGGGGGGGCTGGCTTCCCCCCCCCACAGCTGGGCGCTGCCAGCACCAACAGGCGTTTCAGTGGGTGCTGGAGCTGAGCAAAGCCAGAAAAGTTGCTTTTAGGAGAGATCCAACCTTCAAAAGCAGAATTCCCTCCCTGTTCCTGCCCTTATCGTGCGGCAGGAGCGCAGAGGAGCCAGCTCTGTGTTTTGGCTTCGACCCGCAGACGTGACCTCGACCGCTCATCCGCCCAGATCCCAGCTGCGAGCGAAACGGAGCGTCGTCATCCGAGAGCGGAGACAACTTGCGCCGCAGCGAGGAGGGCGAGGAAGGGCACAGATGCTTCACGGAGCCCCCCGAGGCACCGGCTCGGGGC
>NW_009712547.1:1668-2003 GCF_000703405.1 Apaloderma vittatum
AGCAGCTGCAGCCCCCGGAGCAGGTGGAAGCAGGGCTGGCATGTCCAGCCAAAGACAGATTTTGCCCAGAAGCTTCAAAAAACTATTTAAAAACCCAGCAGAAAAAGGAAGGACACGTGCCTCGCTGAGCTCTGCCCGAGCTGCTGTCGCACCGCAAAGCACCGTGCGAGGGGAGCTGGCCCCAAGCCCTCTCCACCTGCAGAAGCTGCAGATCTCGAGGAAACCAAAGTTTGCTCTCGTCCAGGGCAAGAAGAGGGTTCACACCTTCTCCCCAACCCGGGTGAGGGTGTCGGGAGCTCCGCTCCTGCCCCTCGGGAGCTCAGACACGGCCTCTG
>NW_009712547.1:2015-2262 GCF_000703405.1 Apaloderma vittatum
CCCTCGGCTGCCATCGTTCCCGTGCCCAGGGGCGGCGTCAGGGCCATCCCTGTAATTAAAAATACTCTCAAACATGTAACTAGATGGAAATCTCGATCCCGGGGCAGGCGGCCAGGTCCCGCTCTTGGGGCGCGCGATGCAGCAGGGAGGGGTGGGTGCAGGGATGCTTCGAAGGGGCTTGTAAGGTAAGGACGGAGCTTTTAGTGGGGTCTGTTGCAATAGGACAAGGGGCAATGGTTTTAAACTA
>NW_009712548.1:0-663 GCF_000703405.1 Apaloderma vittatum
GCGAGCGCGGAGCGGCCCGGCCCGGCCCGGCCCCGCCCAGCACGGGTTCCCTTGGAAACACACTGCGCAAACCGGGGAAGGGAATTTCAGTGCGAACGCGAAAAACTCTTCCTGTCGAGGGTTGGGCCGGCCGCTGAATGAGCCTTTCGCTCCGTTAAGGGCGGGGGGGGAAGGGAAGGAGGCGGACGCCTGAACCTTACAGCCTTTCGCTCCGTTAAGGGCGGGGGGGAAAGGAAATGAGGCGGAGCCTTAGGGACTGGAAAAGAGAAGAAGAACAGACAGAGTCCTCTTGGGACACCGGCCGCTGAAGAAGGGGTCTTAACCCCCATGACCCCTTAGCTTTTTACTGAATATGACATTTATGGAATGGAATACTTTGTTGGTCAGTTTTTGTCCTGTCTGCTTTTCCCTGCAACATTTTACTTCCCGGCATCTCAATGCATCATACAAGATTTGGCTGTGACCTTGGTTACTATAGGAACAAGTATAAATAAGTTTAAAATTAAAACTGAAAATGGCATACCACTCCTTGGCAGTGACTATAAACATCAGGCATTATCACCTCCAGTAGCAGACGCTGTCTGCAAAAACGTGCTGCTAACTTCAGAACATGCAGAGCTGAAGAGACACGGGAACAACTGAGCTGAAAAGTAAAATCACTCA
>NW_009712549.1:0-249 GCF_000703405.1 Apaloderma vittatum
GGATGGTGATTGCCGGCACATGGTCAGGATGAGCTTCACCAGGTTCCCGAGATGGTTTCCTGGAGTTTGCTCGGCCGCAAGTTGGTTTTTTTTTGAGTGAAGTTGCCTTGAAACCTCGGTTCTCTGCGGTCTGGGGAGAGAGGAAGGTCTCCGGGTGAATTAGCATTTATATAGCTGTGCCTTGCATTTCAAAACCCCCTTTATCTCTATTAGCACCTAATAAAGACAGAGCTTTGCTCTAATTCATAA
>NW_009712550.1:0-18279 GCF_000703405.1 Apaloderma vittatum
ACAGTGATGTTTTCCTTGGCTTTTTTTTTTTCTTTGTGGAACCACTGACAGATCCCGAGTTGCTACGTTGTTCAACTTCCTATATAAAAATATGGTTTAAGTTACAAAAATTTTACTACTACACATTTTTTTTTTTTTCCCCGAGGATATGCAGTGAAGTGAGGAGGTGCTGGCATGCACACACCGATCCATTTTGTTAGCATGGAGCAATTGCTTTTAGCGTGTCACTGGGTGAAACACATACAAGTTTAACCTGTAGTAAACCATAGTAGCTTTACAGCTCATAACTTGGAGTATCGTGCTGTCTGTGAAGGTATATTCATACAGGAGCATTCCCCTCCAAATCTGGATTTCCAGCCGTACTGGAAGAGAGCGTGTCTCTCCAGAACTCAGGGTTTATAAGGCTCTCAGCATAAAATAGTTACTTTTTAATGTCTGTTCAAATGTCAACTGTTTGACTGGGATGACTTAGTGAGTGTAGTCTAAGTGGAGGTCCAAGGTGCAAAGTAATTTAATGCTCAGCTACAAAAATAGAAACATTTGCTGCTGACTAGTACGTATAATAGTTCAGGTTATTGCACTGACTTTTGTTCTGTGGTCTTCACCTGTTTAATGAAAATCAGTTCTTACATTTCATTATTTCCTATTGGTTATGCCAACATATGTGTTACGTTTTTATTTTGTGTAGTATATTCTGTTCTCAGTTATTATGATGACTTTTAGTTCACAAGCTTAAAAATCCTTTCTTAAACTACCTGTCCTAAAAAATTCAAGTTGGGTTCAAGAAATCAAATCATGGTCTCTACTTTGTGTGCCTTTACCACTAAGAAATGCCTACAGTTAACATTTACTTTAGAATTCTTTCCTTCTGCATGTGCTCTCTTGTCTGAAAAGTACTTGTTACGCCGTTCTCTGGACATCTGAATTCAGTCTTGTACCTAAGGGGGTGTGTCGTGTTGGAAGAGTGGCTGCCCAAAGAACTGGTCCTTCGACACACACGCTTCTTCACTTGTGGGGCTGTCGGCTCAGCTGGAGCATGGGCTTGAAAGACAACTCAGGTCAAGTCCCAGTTAACCGCATGCCCCCCAAATACTCATATTAGCGTTGAGAAGGTAGAGGGATACCATTTCTTTCAGCTCTGCCTTTAGAGTAAGAACTCCTGACTGGTAGCTCATAAGGCCGTGGTACTTAATCAACATTAATTTGCAGTGTTAGCGGGCTTGGGGGCTTTATTGCTGTGGGAAAGTGGCCTGTTGTGATTCTGTATATGCAGACTTGCATTTTGAATTAAAGGTTTATGTATGTGATCAGGTGCGTGGGCGCTGTGTTCCCTCCGAGCCCATTTCAGTCTGAAGCAATAGCTGGTTGCCTTGCTCTGCTTGTGTAATTGAATGGTTTTTGAGCCTGGAACTGTGAGCATAATGCACGGGTGGGGTAGGCTGAGCTTGTTCCAACCTGGCTGTGCAGATGTGCAGTCTGGAAACAGCTTTGCTTAAAGGAGAGATTACAGGTAAGTGATCAGTTTTTACCTGCTCATCACCTCTCACTGACTCCTTTGCCCATTTCAGCCCAGAAAGATGTGCGTGCAGGAAATGCTTTCTCCAGTAGATCCAACAGTGAATTAACCTTTGGCAGAGGAGCTGGAGAAAACTGCAGGGTACTAACTTCTGATACAGCTGAACTTTCTATCAGAGCTAGATCCAAAAGAGTAAGGCAAAAGATTTTATATGAAATGTGAGTCAGAAAAAAAATATAATTTAATGTTCACACATTTTTGTTTTCATTTATGTGCCTTCCTCTCTCTACTTAGTTGTATTGCAGTGAGCAGTGGTGGTAGTACTTGCAAATGTGAATGCAAATGTTTCTCAGATGCATTTCCAAGTTGTTTTACAAACGATTTTTACAGTGCCAAATTGTTTGCTGTTTTTCTACTTCTGTAGTTTGTGGTTTTTTCTTTTTCAGAATAGTAATGCACATCCTCAAATTTGCTTATAATTACATTTATTTAAATTTGTGAAATATATATTTTGGGGAGTGTGATCTAGAGTTGTCATCCAAATTATCTTTACATGGTTTTGCTTTAATAAATAATTGTTGGGTATAAGTACCAGGTTACTTTTTTAATTTTTTTTTTTTTTGAAGCAAAATATGAAATAAATGACCATGTGCCATTTTGGATCCATTTGACCAATGGTTTGACAAATTACTTCTTTTTTCCTCTTAATATTCTTTGATTTATGAATCCACCAATGTTTTCTCTTGAAGATACTTCAAATATAGGTGTACTGTAGCTTTGTGGGTTTTTTTCAGCATGTAGTTGGCTGCGCTGATGGAAGATTCTCGAATTGGCTCATCTCTGCCTTCTGCTGGCACAGGAGCTGTAAAGTTGTTCCGTGAGCTGAAAAATAGCTTTCTGCCAATTTGTTTTTTCAGCTGAATTTGTTCTGTCGTTTGTTTCCTGCATGTCAGGATAAAAATGTGTGTTGACGTTATACTGGGAGATAGCATGAAGACAAAGACATGGCTAGGGAGGAAGAGGGAGTCGAAGGCAATTTGCTTTTTATTTGTGTTTTCTGGCAGAAGTGCTGTCTTAAATATACATCAGCTACAGCCTTGATTACACTTGGGAATCCTGTAGAAATAATCCAGACAACCCCTCAAGACTGAAAATCTGATTTAAATTCTTGTTTTAAGTGTACTCTTAAATATTTTAATTGTATAATAAGTTGAAGCCGAACTGGCATAGCTGTGCGAACAGCTCTGAAACCGGGGCTGGTAGATAGTAAGGTCAGTTCCTTTAAATATTTTAAAACTTTGTGGATATTTGACATATGGTGGTATTGAAAGGAGAACTGTTCAAAATGTTGTTGACTTCAACAGTCTTGTATAGTGGGTAAGGGTTGCAAGAAAAATTGTTGTGTATGACAGCTCCGTAGTGTGTATTCTGTGATGAGACTGGCTAGCCTCCCATCACCTTCATGGCTGTTGCACCAATATATGCCTAAAGAATAGATTTAAATGCTTAGATATTCTGCTGTTGTTTCATTAATCATTCCATCAAACCACTTTTAGAAACACATGCTATCAAACTGCTTTTAAAATCATACTGGTTGAATGCTTTCAGGAGCAAGATCTCCGTGAAAACAGTCGTTAGTAGGAGGAAGTTGTGGTGGTGGTGTAAAAATACTTTTCCCCTCATGCTTTTTAAAGTTTGCTCCCAGTTAGCAATTTTAATATTGGTTGTACTCTGTTGAAGAACTGCTTGTGGATTGTATAATCCAGATATCAAGGAGGGGGACTCAAATTTTCCAGCCATTTCATGAACTGTTGGTGGTGAACTGAAAACAAATCCTGTTAACTTGATTTCAAATGACGCCTCTGAAGCTGGAGCCGTGGCTCAGTGCCCCTGTTGAATACATTCTACTGCTTTTTCCAACTACAGTTTCTCAACAGCTGTGTGCAAAAATCCCAAGAAAACAAGAAAAAAGCCCATCTGTGTTTTGCACAAGCGTTCCCTTTGAGGGCTCTGTCTTCCCTTAACTAGAGCAGGTTGCCATTTAGTCTGTAGGTGTGCTTCTTGGGGAACAGGCTGAAGGGAGAGTCCTATAATTGTGCTGTGTCTTTTTATACTTTGGGGGGCCGGTTAGCTCAGTCAGTTGAGCATGGCACTGGCAATGCCAAGGTCGCGGGTTCGATTCCCGTTCGGTCCCCATGTGTTGCCTGATCTAGTCGAGAGGTGGCCTCTCTGGTGACAGGGAGGCTGGACTAAAATGATCTCTAAGGTCCCTTCCAGCTTAGGCCATTCTGTGATTCTATACCTTGATCCAGTTAATGCCTCTCGTGCATTAGTTTCTTGTAGGATTCTATAAGTGGTATAATGCTTTTCTTTCTTGGGAACCATGAGTTAGTGCCTCACCTTTTTCAGATATATGTGGCATCTCTTTGGGTTAAATGAGCCCCAGGGGCATCCTCAGTTCTACCTGTGGTATTTTGGTTCGTGCTTTGTGACTGCAACTCCAAAAGTCAAAGCTTTGGCTAAAGAAACAACGTGGCTGTTGGGTGCTGTCCCTGTGCCCAGGGAGATCCTTCTCTGAGACTGGGGTGTGCCTCGCCAGGAAGCTGCAATAATGATGGGCTGGGAACAGCATGGAAAGGTTTTAAACAGTTGGGGTTTATTTCTGCTTGAAAAATGAGGGTTGCCTTAGCATTTGATGAGAACAATGGCTGTTAGGGAAAGTGGTCCAATCTGATGTTTCTCCTGTAGATGTAGTTAAACTGCCAAAATCACTGTTTATAAATAGAGCTTGTTCCAGGTTCTTCATGCCTACCGGGAAATAAATGTCGTAAGTGGTTTTGCTCATGTGTGTACTTACGGTAGAGATTTCCTTGACAGCACTGTGTGAGTCAAAAATGTGTCTCTGCAAGGTCTGTGCACTTCTGCAGGAGCAGAACTTGTGCCAGAGAAGTTTTGGAGGCCGACAGCAGCTGGGTTTTGTACTGAAATCTTAAACTTTCCATACAACAGCTAAAACTCAAATGAAATAATAATAGTTCTAAAGAAGGAGGGCTAGGGTCCTTTGGGGGTTAGGATTTTAATTTTGGGTTTTTTTTTTTTGTTTTCTTTTCCTTAAGTAGACCCAAGCATTATTTTCTCATAAGAAGTTGTAGGTTACCCGAAATGTTTTATAATAGATCAGTTCTGTATTTTATCAATGTCACTGTGCTGATGTAAAGAAGAAACCAATAAAAGCCATATTTTTGGTGGAGATACCTACATTCCACCTGCAGTAAAATTGAAGAGCTTTGCTAATGTTAACATTTTTTTACTTTCAGCTGAAATTTATCTTGTGTTTCTGTCTGCTTGTAACCTACTGAAGTTCTTTATCAAAGTCAATACACCATGTATTGAAAGTTTATTGAAAAAAATCATTTTTTCTGGTTATAAAACTGATCACTGAAAAAAAAGATAGCTACATATTAAAACTTTAAATATAGAAAGAAAGTAAAATGTATGTCCTGCTAATATTATGCCAATATTTCTTCTCGAAGCCACCAGAGGGAGTAATAAACTCTCGGCAGTGTTCTCCCATTTTAAGAGAGCTCTCAAGGCAGTGAGTATAAAAAAATAGAAGTGTACTCTAGAGAGGTGTGTCCCAAGTATTTTCGATTTCTGATGGGAAGTCATTGGAGCGACTTTGTTTCTAGATCCTTCATGGTTTTCAGCTTAAAACCCCAAACCCCACAACAGCAAACTTCAACTCTTCCCTATGTAGAAATTTTCATTCAGGAAATCTACAAAGAAGTTATGTATCTGCAGAACACAGTAGGGGTGCACTGCGGGCCTTTACTGCCATTTCATTTTGACCAGCTAACCTGTATTCATGTGAAGATGAGTAGATTAATACTGAACGTTTCTAACATTCATAAGACAACTCTGACAAATTAGAAACTGAATTGAATGAAAGATCAGCAAAAACGTTATTTGAAGCTCTGACTGGTATATTTTAAAATTATCCTCAGTGAATAGGGCTTGCTGTGACTGCCTGTGCTTTCCTTGTAGCTATGTCTCAAATATGTAGCAGATTAAGAATAATTTGTTGCTGTTAAGACTGATACTTCTTGTTCCTGTTTTTTCCCACTGGTATCAGTAAGATTTCATTGTGTAATGACTTCAGTGGAAACAGAGCTGGTAATATATCAATATATAGTCTAGATAGAATTTTTAAGATACTGTTGGAAAGAACTGGGTATTTCAGAAGATGAAAGGAAGAGAATCTGTTCATGAGACACCAGTGATGGCTGTGTTTTTGTGAGCTGAAAGAATGTAGCTTGAGTATTTGGATGGTAAGAGAGAAGGGATTGTAGGAGACAAGACTACTTTTGCAGATAATGCTGCAATGGCATGTAATTTATAATTTAAAATCCAGAAATTGCATAGGTAGTTAAAAAACTATCTATCAGAAACGTCTATCAGAAAGCTGGGTATTTAGGATGTCCAAAATGTTTTCTTTTTTCCTGTATCTTAGAGAGTTTGTGTGTTTGCTACTTGGACTTGCCACTATTGCCCAATAAGGCTTAGGACATTGGCAGAAGGTTACTGACAAATCTACTGAGTAGATTTGAAAGTACAAAGTGTCAGAATTTCAAGGTAGAAGTGAATAGGCTGTTTAGAATTGGGGGGGTTGATGTTTTTTCTCCTGGAATTCTCTTGTCAGTGCTTCAAACAGATACTGAAGAAGAGAGTCATTGACTTTGCTGCAGGGTGGTCTAGTCCATGGGTTTGAGCATAGGTTATGGACGTAGCAATCCTGTTTTCTGATCTGGGCTCTTACCACTTAAATGGCTATAAACACAACTTCTCTAACTGTTGTAAGGAAAGCATGTGGTACTATGTAAGAAACAGACACAGAAACCTGTATAAATGTGAAATTTGTATGTGTGTGAATCTGGGAAACTTTCTGACAGATATAGTTTAATTTGTGCAATTCTGTCTGCACAGCTGGATTTTGTTATATGGATACTATTTTGAGACTAGGAGAGAAAGGAGTACATAAATCAGTGTGCTGCCAATTTTTATTCTTTTTTTCTTAATTCTTTTTTCTTAACTTCTTTTTACTTTCCATAAAGTTGTGGGCTGCATCTTCTAAGCATTTCTTCTGGATATTGACAAAACATCTTGAAGTGGGATATTGTATTCTTATTTTGTAAAGGATTACTTTTTCATATCGCTGTGATGTACTTCCTTTCTAACCTGTTTTATAACAGAAGATGCATCTCGTTTAGTCAGTCAGTAAAACATTGTACAAAAATGCTTTATTCTTTTCTCAGTTGCTTTGAATAACTAACTTTCTCCTTATGATTCTTGCTGTATTTATTAATCAAGTGATCTGCTTTTTCCGTTTCAGTCAAAAGACAAAATGATGAGAGGTTCACGCCGAGGGTGTGTTAGACTCAGGGTAAGTGTTGTTTTATTCAATACCTGATGACTTACTGTGTATAATATGGCCTCATGGAGAGAACTGCAAGGAGGCTTTTGAGGTTTGGGCTCTATTCCTGACTCTGCAAAATACTAAAATAGTGAAAGTATTTAAAGAAAACATTAGAGGTCAAGTGACATGCTGGGCTAATTACATTCTGTAATTTTATATGTTGTACACAAACATACATTTTATACATCATATAAAAAAGCATTATATGACAGAGTAAGATGAGTTGGTAATAGCACACTCTGAAAAAGTTGCTGTTTGCAGTTCTCATTTCCTTGTGTGTGGAGATTTGTATGGATGTACATATATGTTCTGTACCCTCAGAAGTCATGGCAAAACTGCTTCCTTCTGTCCTTCTGATTTCCCTTTATTCACTTTCTGTGCCCTCCATTCTGCCACTTTGGACACTCTTTAGACCTGCCACGTGCCTGTGCTCGACCTTAGTGAAACAAACTTGGATTCCAGTTGACTTCTTTGTACTTTCCCTTTCTTAAAGTATTGATATCGTAATTTAGAATTTCTTTGAGGGCAATGTCAACTCAAACTATTGTCTAGAACATGACATTCCCAAAGATTCATGAGGATATGTTTCTGCATTTTGCAGAAGAATTTAGTTTGAAAAACAGTGCCTGCTTTAATAGTGTTGTGAGCCTGTCAATGTGGAGGTTGGCCTCAACCTGTCAGTTTAGGGAATATTAAAAAGTGAACAATCTGTTCAATATTGTGTGATTCTTCTTTACGTGTATTTGACATAAAACAATCCCTTTCTTTTCCCCCATCTGCCACTCTCCCACCCCAAATTACTCTTTGTAGTTTTCTTAAGATTTGCTCACTCACTCATCCTTTTTCTGAACGTGCGTGTGTGGGTATTTTTGTGAGGGAGGAGGGAATCTTTCTTTTTTCTGCTTTTGTAAAGCAGCTCTCCTGGCAGATGACAGCGATACTGAGAGCTGAACAGATGGGCTTCTGCAGTCTGAAATCCAATCAAAGAGGTTTTCTGTTTAGATTAATTGTTGATTTGTAACTGTAGGTGTGAACATAAACAAACGTGTAATTTAAACAATTTGGCTAAAATACTTCCTTTTTCCATGAATGGATTTTTAAAAGCTTTGGCCTCACCTTTTTGCTCTTGATACATGTTTCATAGGCCTGAAGTTTCATCTTCAAATTCTTTTGCTGGCTGTCACAGCGTACTTAGGAAGATGCGTTCCTAGAGGAATCTGTCATTTGTACTATGCTTAAGTGCTGCTCACATTTTCTGGAATATACACTTAAACTTTCACTCCCTGGTTTTACTTGTTCGCATGTGTTTTCTGAAGACAATGGAAGCATCTTCTGTGCTCATACTCTGACCTGTTGCGGGGCCACTTTACTTTGTGCTGAGATTAGAGAGTAGGGTGTTCTTCCTGCTCCTCAGTGTGCTCCCACCACTTAGGCTGAACACAGGATTTAGTTGTCCTAGTCGGACCCTTAAATTAGTTTTACCTGTATTCTCTGGGGAGAACAGCTGGATCATGTTGTTAGTGTCTGACTTAGGGGTGATATTGTATATCTTGCAGTGACCTTCTGCTTTATTGTGCAGCAAAGCATGTACTTGAAGTGCCAGACATTTTCATCTTTTGGTATATTTAAAAAATAAAATAAAATCATTCTGGCCCATCCTGTCATGTCACTGGCATGCTGCATGATTGCCAGATAGTCTCTAAATGTAATGGCTTGTCATCTGGTTGTTGCTATGCACTAAAAATATTCAGAATTATACTGGCTTAGGTGCACTTTATAGGTGCCTCTCTTATAGTGGTCACAAAGCTTGAAAAGCCTATATGGAAGATGCTCTTTTGGAGAAGTGGTACGTTTTTGGCACTGGAGGGAAGAAAAACCAGTTTGGATCTATCCTTTCCTGCTATATAGCCTTGAATTACACATGGTTAGTGCTCCTCTTAAATAGAGCCCGTTCCTTCTGCTCTGTCTTGGGGTGCCTGTGACAGTGCCAGCCAGACGTGAGCTGGTACCGTTGGCTCAGAAACCTTGTGTAGAGACTGTGAAAAATGCGTATGAATAAGTTTGATTCAGATCCCTCTGCCCCTAAGTCTGTACCAAAACATTTCTTATGTTTCGGCCAGCCTGGTACATACCTGATCCCCCACTCTGCAGTTGCTGAGTGAAATGAAGCTCTTGTTGGAACTGACTCACAACTGCTCATACTACTGTTACTTGCTGTTTATGCTGCGAGTAAGGGTGCACCTTGCAGTGATGTCTGTCTGTTTTGTGGGAGAGGGAAGGATAAAACAGATCTTAGAATCATAGAATGTGTTGGGCTGGAAGGGATCTCTAAAGGTCATTTAGTCCAACCCTCCCTGCAGCGAGCAGGGACATCTCTAACTAGGTCAGGTTGCTCAGAGCCTGACCTTGAGCGCCTCCAGGGATGGAGCCTCCAGCACCTCTCTGGGCAACCTCTGCCAGTGTTTCACACCCTCACAGTAAGCAATTTCTTCCTTGTATCCAGTCTAAATCTACCCTCTTTTAAATCCTGATGCTATGTCTCCTGGAGAAGGAGAAGAGAAACTGAGTAAATCCATGGGTGGCTTTTGAGCTAAATGTTACAATTTATTGGAGTTGGCAGAGGCCTGGAATGATTCTTTTTTTCATTTGTCTTCTCCTGAGTGAAACTGTGTTATTTATTAAGTGTTGGGAGGGGGCAGGAATGAAGATGCAGATAGATTTGTAAATAGCTAAGCACAGATGGCCTTTAAGTCTAATTTATTTGCATTTCCTTCTAATAATTCATGAAGAATCAGAAGACAAAGCTAGCTGCTTTTGATATATCCTGATGACTTACTGCTAATGTTTACTTAGGGACTGAAAATTAGATCATGCAGTGTACCAGTGACATGACATGATGGGCTAAATTCATTCTGCTAGGATGATTTATTTTTTTATAGACTGCTGTATAAAATCAGGTCAGGAGTTATTTTTTTTGTTTGGGTTTTTTTTTGTAGACTATCTGTGAATTTGTATTTTTGTACATGGAAAGTGCTTATAAAATATTGCTCCTCACTCTTCTTTAAAATATAAGCTGGAATGTAGTAAAAGACTGTTTACTCTAATGATGCTGTAGCATAAAGCCACCTCCATTTCAAAAATGAGATGTATATTATTATCAGGAAAATCACAGCTTTATAAATAATTACTGTTTTTTCTGCAACTAAAATTCATTATGGTAGAGAACTGACTTGCATCCTGTGACTAGAGAATCCTTCTGCTCTTCGCTGTCTTCAGTTTGCTTCTAATTTGTCAATGCTTTTTAGATTCCAGTGGTGTAGTGATAGAGTGTGTGCTGCTGATGTCACTGCTCGCCTTACCAGGATTTTGTTCTTTGTTTCACAGGGAGCTGTGATTGGTATAGACGATGAGGACGACAGCACCTTCACAATAACTGTTGATCAGAAAACCTTCCATTTTCAGGGTGAGCTGAAAGAAGAGATTGTTTTTTCTTATAATAGATTCCACTTGTATTTGATGGATGATTTTAAATGTTTGGCAACAGAACAGAATGAATGAGCACAGTGAGAACATTCTGGATCCAGGGGTGCTGCAGGTTAGGCAGGGATTTACATCTGCAGTGGATACATGTGTGCTAGAAAGAGACGGTAGCGCTGGCAGGATTTGGAGATTAAAAATGTAAAGAATAGCTCGCTGAAGGGGAGAAAGTAATGGGCTTCTGAGTATGGGTTTCGCTTACAAAACATTTCTGATCTTCGTTATCAAGATACAATTATGCATTTCTGTACGAAGAGAATCAAGAGCAGTCTGAAGGTTGCGATTTGTATCCAAATAGAACTTAATACTCAATTATGAGGAGACTAGGGGCAACATTTGGCTTAAAGGTGGAGCTTTGCTTCAAGATTTACCAGCTTGCATTCATTTCATCTAGATTTCTGTGTCTTGTCTGCCAGTCACCATTTCTCTGCTATTATCCTTTTATTCATATTTACTAACACCAATGCCATCTGCCACTGCTATGTTTCGTCATTGCATGCTATGGTTCACCGGTAGAAAGGGTAAGGTACTATATAATTGTTATGTACTCCTTACATTTGTTATCTGCAGCAGTAGCATAAAATACTGTGATAATATTGACTTCTCTTTTCTGCATGTTAGAATCCTAGGGAAGTGTGAAGAAAATATTTTTCAACTAACATTTGCTTGTCCTTTTACTTCTCCTCTAAAATGCAGTGACTAAACATTTAATTGCTTTGCATAGAGCTGGAAACTGTAAATATGCAAGAGGCACATTTGCATGTAAGCAGTCATATTAATTTATATAAACTGGAATAATCTATAACCTGTATTGTACTGTAGATATTTTTAAATCAGTGATTTGGAGATGGGAGCTATCATTAATGCTGCGGTGTTTGTCAGAATATTTCTAATGGTAAATATTAATTGTACACCGTATTGTCACTGGTGTCTGTATTCCTTGTGCTACAGTTCTTCCTAAATGCTGCTGCTGCTGCTGTACTCTGGCTTTTCACTGCATTAAGCCTTGTAAACATACCTTCATAATGCTGAGCTCACAGTACTACTTAAATCTACCGTTCCCAAGGATAACTGATAAAATGCAAGCTAATTGCTAATGCAGTAATGGGATGCTGTACTGTGGCAGCCTTTCAGTACTATGAAGCTAAATACTGCTGAATATTTGAGAACTTGCTACAGGTAAATCTAGAAATCTCTTGTCTTTGGTTACTAAGATATACTTTATTAATATGTCTTATTTGAACTGATTTCTTGTATGCTGTATTCTCTTTTGGGTACTCAGTAAAAGAGGAGTGATGGTATCTGGTGCAAGTAATGTTCTGCTCTAGTTTTGTCGCATAACATCTCATGCTTTATGATCTCCATTTGTGTGCATTTCATATCGAGTCAGGATTTCTGTATGCTCCTTTAGTGTAGAACTGAGATCTTGTGCACTGTTTTCTGTATTACACTTTTTCTATTAGTGTATTATGAAGATATTCCTGACATCCACCAGATTGTAATGACACAAGCACAATATTAGTGTATGTGTTTGTAAAGGGAAAATGTAAAAAGACAGTTAAGATATTAGTGCTGGGATATTTCAGTATAAAAGAGCTCTGTGGGGAACTGTATCTGTAGTTCTTGCAGTCACTGTAAATATATTCTCACCTCGTGCAGCCTTCATGTATATATAAAATGTTTTGTTTATTATATTAAATTAATTCAGCATTACACAGGCTTTAATTTATGTGCAGTATAGGTCACTGTCAGCCATGAATAGCAAATGTGTAATAATGTAAATACTACAATATATATTCTGAAACTACATAAGATATGTAGAACAGATTCTTGGAATAATCCAAGAAAAACATGCAGTATTCCTAACAATTTTTCTAAGATTTTTTTTAATACATGATCCAGATAGAGTTTTTGTTCTGCAACGTAGTCAAAGCTATAAATACATTCAATCTTTATAAAAGAAGTCTCTCACGAGAGAAGACTGCTTCAGAAATGGCAACTTTTTTAAAGATACAGTCACTTCCTTCCTTCTTACTGCCTTGCTTCGTTCTTAAAGTCAGCAGGGGATCTAAATAACCTGGAGCCTAGTTGGGAAAAGGACAGATATTTAAAAATACCAAGATTTCAAACATGTGCTGACTTGTGTCTGAGCTAGGGTCCCATCTGCAGTGGAATGCTTTCCCTTTCAGGCTCCGAAAGAAAAATGTTTTCATGTACTCAGGCTTTAAGTACTGATTGGTGAAGACTTGAATCTTCTTTGGCGACAGTGAAATTTTGCTGACAGGCAGTGATAGAATTTTAATTTGGAATAAAAAGGAAAAACTTAGGATAAATTAGTAATTTCTTAATATCAGTTGCCCAACATTGTACATCTAACGTTCTAGAGAGGTAAGGATGGGGAAAGGGAGGGGTAGGATGCCCAGAGAAATTTTAACATAGATTTTAAAGTCATGTATTTCATCTCCCGATTGATCATTGTTTGGTTATACTGTATACCCAGTTTCGTGGCTTGACTAAGGCTGCTGAACTAAGTAGATCTCAAAGCACTCCCTCGTGGGTTTGCTCAGATCAGACACAAAAATCCATTCAAGTTGCTGCAAGATATTTGGGCTAATACTCTTAGTCTAATGGGGCTTCCTGTCAGGAAGCTCTTTCTTGATAATATATTCTTTTGGTGCTGTAATACACGTCTCTGTTCTAAATGTTCCATAACCTTCAAACACTGTGGGGTTTTTGTTGTTTGGTTTTTTTCCTGTTTTTTTTTTTTCTTTTTTCTTCTTCTAACATGTCATCGCCTAGCTATAAACTCTTACCATTTGGAAAGTCAGTTCTTCTGTCCTTGGTATCACTTAGCTGCTCTTTCTGCTCACTAGGATGCTTGTGGCTTAAATTCAAGAGCGGGAACATGGTGTTCAACATAGTCCATCAAGGGTACTGTTGCCTTCTTGATGTTTGAATTGCTGTCTAACCTGAAGCAATAATGGCTTTATTTGGACTGAAATACCTCAGTAAACACACATTGTATGCGGAAGCAAGAATTCAGATTTTTAAACTGCTACCTGAAATCCCAGCTCTTATTTTTACAGCCTGTGGCACACGGGGAGGCAAATCAGTCTTGACTCCACTGTTTTCTGTAAGAAAGGATTGGAAGGTTGGAAGCAGTCCAGTGCATTGATCTGAGATGATTTTGCTTTAGCTTTTGTCTTTCCTTTCCTATTTCTGCCACAAAAGTATCTGAGAAATGAAGCATGAATGTTGCTGTGCAACTTGTTCTCCAATTGCATGAAAGCTGTCGGCTGATAAAGGTAGATTTCTCCTTCTTCATCCTGCCCCAGTTTCTAGCTTGATTTGTGACTGCCTACCAGCCCAGCTGAGAAAAGATGGAGATACACATCACAAGAGGTGGCTTTAATGTTATCAAAGCGGGGAATTTTTGTTAATGTGGGACACAGCTATTGCTAAGGATATACTAGGGTCCATAAAGACCTGAGTTGCTGAGCGGTATCAGAATTTGAGATTTTAAGTATTTGTATTAAGTATCAAAATTCAGGATAATGGCTTTAGACCTGCATTTCACCACTACTTGGGGAAATAGTCAATATTTATAGTCTTCTATAAAACCTTAGCTTTGTCCACCAGTTAGATGACAGGAAGCTGATTGCCCTTGTGGTATAAAGAGGCACTTTAGTCTATCAGATTACCCATTTTAAATAACGATTTGTAAATTGCAGCCTTTTTCCCAAAAAGTTTTGAGAGGGTTTTTTTTTTTTAAATTTGATATTGAAAAATGCCTAGAAAGAGATCTTGGTCTGTGTTGGTTTCCTCGATGATATTTATAACTGCTGTGACTTCATCGTTTATCCTAAGATAACATTTTTCAGGGTCTTTGGGGGTTCTGGTGATGCTGAAACAGTGAATTCCTCTGTCCTGTGCTCAACAGTCCTTTTATGTTGCAGAGGAGGATGAGAAGCTATGCTGAGAGTAAAACTTCAGCTTTTTATCTTCATACATTTACATCAAAGCTGAGCTACCGCTCCTCCTCCCGTTAACTGACCCGATCGGTGCTGCACAAAGTTCTGGGCTCCATCTCATCCTCTGTCAATTGAGAAAACTGCAAAAATTCCTCTGCAAGCCAGGACTAGGTTTAGCTTTTGCCATGTGATTCTTCTGTCTTCCTCTCTCTTCCTTCCACCTCCTTTTTGCTAGCAATGTATTATACTAATAGTTTTTTGTAGTTGGAATTGTGACAGGAGCCCAGGGAATGGTGCATGGTTGTGCTTTTAGTGTTTCGTCTTGCACCTGTAGCATTCTGTGTTATAATTGCCTATTCTCTGATTATACCATGAGTATGCCATTTCTAACGGGGCTATCTGCACCCCATTTTTATGGCCATGTATAAACACCTCTCGGTTTTCCATTTCTCGAGGCTGAAGTAGCAGATTTCAAAATGTATATTAAACTCCAGAGTAGCAAAGAAAATAATATGTTGAAACAATATCTGTGCAATGTGACCAGTTGTTTTATTTTTCCTTCCTCTGGAAGAAATAGTATATTTATTGCTTGTTACTCTTGGCATCAATATGAATCTTTTCTCTCAGCTGTATATATGATAAATGGCAACTATTTTGGAAGGGGAGAAATGGTCAGAAAAGGTCTCACTAGAAGGAAGGGAGGGTTAATGAGAAGTTCAACATTTTTCCTTCTGTTTTAAGAAATTCCATGTAGCAGTAAACTTGAGTTTAACCTGTTGAATTGAGAACTATATTATTGGCTAAGGAAAACAGTTATGGTTTTGTTCTATCTTGAATTATTTTAAGTTCAAGCCAAAATATGGTTCCTACCTTAAACTAGTAGTTTCTGAACTAGTTCAATGTGATCTGCAGTGGCCTTTAAATGCAAACATACCCTGAAAACCATTTCCACAGAATATACTAATGTGAAGTATTATTCAGTGTTACTGTTATTCATATGTAAATATTGACGTTCTGTAGTGAAAACCCAGATACTTGCAGCTTGTTCTACATTCAGAAACGTTTAATTACAAAATTACACGTTATGCATGAATTCACAGAGAGAACAAATAGCGTCTTGATTGTTTTACTTCCTTTGTCACACAAGTTTTCACCTGAAGGTGTGTTTATGGCCTGATTATAAAACTTGCTAAAGAAAGCTTTTGGGCTTAGGCAACAGAGAAACAGCAGTTCAGTTGGTTTCTCGAGGTCACAGATTAATCTTGCTGATACAGTGTACACAGGAGACCGTTTGATGCTTTTTCTTTGGACACGATTAAACTTTCCTTTTGTGTCTTGTGACTGCACAGAAGTCTTCTGCAGGTACAGGGAGACCAAACACCTGCAGAACAAGAGGAGGGTTGATTTATCTGTGTGGGTGGAGAATGGCAGCAGGAGGAAGATGAGTAGAAGGGAGAATAATGATCATGACAACTCCAAAATCATGGTCGGGGCAAATAAGGTCCTGAGACTACGTTCAACCCGATGTGGGAGCTGCCTGTGTTCCAGGCGTATTTGCAAGCAGTGAAACTGTAGCATTTTGGTAGGCTCCTGTGACACTGCTTCACCTTGCATGTTTTTCTAGGGGCTGAAATGCCTTCAGTGATTTTAAAGCGCCATTTATTTAACCGGAACAGCTCTTTGCTGTGTGACCTTTCCATCTCATTGGGCACTACTGATAAAATCTCTCTCCGTTGAGATTGGTGGCAAAAATGCTGTCGATCTCAATATAGTCAGAATTTCACCTCTGTCAGATTGTTTGTGTGTAAAGACACTGTTAGTTGTGCACTTGGCTGAGAAAATTTTGCATAAAAATCAGTGGGAGTTTTGTCAGGATGGAAGCTGCATAATTGACTCTATTGACTCGGTGGGTGTAATAGAATGTTTTTACTGAGTTCTGCCTGTAAGTAGGTCAGAGTGAATGGAAATAAAATATGCATTTCATTTTGTGACACTATGTTGCATTTATAAGTGATCTAGTGATTTTTTTTTTAGCTAATTCTTGAGGTTTTTCTTTCATCCTAATGCCCATGTAGATGCACTCAGGCCAAAAAAAAAAGCACCGGTATGCTAATTCTGAGGTGATATGTTTTGTACATACTGCTGTGCATGACCTAGAAATGCTGTATGGCGGAGCAGAGTTGTTAAACTTGTTTAAATCTAATCTTTAGATGCTATCAAGCTTAGGCTAGAAAAAGTAATCTGTTTTATGCTGGACTTTAACATTTGGTATATGTTATATAAACACATATAATCTCTTAACATCAGAGTAAATATTATAGGAATTCTAAATTACAAAATTTATTCTCTATTTGGGAAATTAATAGAGGCTGAGAGCATTTACTGTAGGTGCATTTCATTTATCTTTTTATCTTCATAGAACAGAACCTTTAAAAATCCTTGCTGTATCTGATGTGGCAGTTTGTGAAATTCAGAAATAAGGGACTATTTTAGGAGTTGTAAAACATAATTTTTCTGAGTTACAGAAATTCTTCAGCAGAAGCAATGATTCTTGTCTTTTTTGCATTGATAAAATAATTGCTTTTCTTTCTTTGTACCTCCTTGAGGAAGGTGTTCAGAAATATTTCTAGTATAAAATAAATGGGAAAATATCTATGAATAACCTCAACCAGACAGATCAGAAAAAATGTGCATTGTTAAAAATATTGGTATCATATTGAATCTCACTGTAATGCAGTTACGTACTTTTCAAGTGTGCTTCTCTGAACTGGTCAGAAATAGGACTGCAGTTGTGTTAAGTAGCCCGTGGTTGTCTCAGACATGCCTGAGATATCCCAGTAAATTGTACTGGTCCCTTTGGAAGGACGCACTGGAGACACAAGGGAGTGAAAGGTTAAGCATGTGGGAACCCATGGTAATCTAGCTCACAAATACTAATTCTATGAGAAAAATGTAAAAATATCTTAACTCCATGACCATGGTAAACCTACAATGTTTCAGCCACTAATGATTCCCAACCTTTGCACGTAGCAGTGGGTTTTATACGGATTAAGCTGGTCTCGTGCGCAAATGCTCACTGTAAACTGCGGTGAAAACTGAGTTAATGATTCTGGCACTTAAAATAGAGAAAAGCCCGGGGACTGTTCGTGTTCTCTCAGCTGCAGACACCATCGATATTTCTGTGGATAGTTGATGCCCTACTACAATTTGAATTTCAGCTGGCAAGGTAACTATTGCATTAACCCCTCAGACCAAGAACCACAATGAACATCCATGTGGTGTGGTGGGGTCTTCTATTTTGTTTCTTTTTCTAATTAGTATTAAAAAAAATTAGCACTTATAAACAGCTGAAGGTCATACCTTTATGGTTTTAAGTGCCAAGTATTTCTCATATAGCTGTCTCAGTGTTTCTTATTTGGTTTTTGTGATACTGTTATTCTAGAGTCAGCCTAGGAAAAAGTAGCTCATTTCTCTCTTGCACCCTGCCCTTCTTCTCGTCCTAGAAACTTTGGGTCAGGAGAAACCAGATGCAATTCATCCATTTGTATGTAAGCACAGATACTAGTGACATTCCTTGGCCTTGAGAGTAATGGCCTTATCCCAGATACGTTGTCCCGTCTGCTGAAGAAAGCCTCTAGCATTTGCTGATGCCGAGTGGGTGTTAGGTAGCGTGCATCACAAACTTGTTTAGCTGGAAAGATATCAGAGCTGTGTCTTTGGCCAGAGTTGCCCTCCTTAAATGAAGAATGGCTTGGATATGGAGCTTTTCCCACCAAGGGCCG
>NW_009712550.1:18310-24098 GCF_000703405.1 Apaloderma vittatum
TGACCATTGTGTGTAGATTTTTCCCGTAAATTGTTTCTGAGTGTGTTGGCTAATCTCTTTTTTGAATGTTACCATTGATTTTTATTTTTTTTTTGTTTCCCCCATCAGTGATCTTTTGGCAGCTGTTCAGTTCTAAATTGCTTTTACCATTAGGGAGGTTTTAGTTGCACCTAATCTCATGGCAGCCATTTTGATTAGATTTAATATAACTTTTCTTCCAGCTTGCTTTACTAAAAACTGCATCCTGCTCTTTTCTCCATGGTTTTCTTAAAAGAGTGTATGGAGGAGAGCCAAGAGGATCTGCTGTTGATGATGGATGGTCTGAAAGTTAAACCAGTGTCCTGAACAGAGCGTGCTTAAGAGGTTGCAAGGCGGTGTGTTTCCGTGCAGTAAGCGGTCTTCTCATGGCAGCGTTCCTGGATTTATCGTGGCCAAGGCTTTGTCTTAGTAGCAGGGTTGACGAGATTCATGTGTTCTACATAACAACTGATCATGCTACGCCGTAAGTTTGCAGTGTCTAGTATATGAAGAAAAAATACCGCTTTTTTTTTCCTTATGCTGAACCCTGGTACAAAGAGCTATAAAAAGGCTATTAGAGGAATAGAAGCTTCAGACGTTGAGTTGATTTATGAGCATGGAAAAATCAGTTCCGTTTTGTCATTTTTTTTTTATGTCTTCCCTCTCGCTGTAAAGCCTTCTGTGTTCTGTTATTGGTTCATATGTGAGTCTTAATGCGGTAGCCTTTATTAATGGGCTACTGTATGGTGAGATTAGTGTTTAACTGGTACGGTGACCTCTTTTTGCTGGCAGTATGGAAGGTCATAGGAAGTCTCTTGCAATACAAGGATTACTTCACTGGTCTGCGGCTTAATTGTTCCTTTTTTAGTTTAAATAATTGTGGGTAAAAACTTGAAAACAAGATTTTTATATTCTGTGAATTACTTATTAATTCCTCACTGACCTGTGCCCCAGTTCCCCAGTAAGATGTTCTTTGGGACTGGGAGATGGTTGATTTAAAAAAACCCAACAAAGCGACAAAACAAAAAACCCCAACTCAACCCAAAACAAACAAAAAAAAAACAGAAAAAGAGAAGAACTTGAGGAACCTGACATATGTTGAAATATGTTAACCACCACCACTTTGAACACACCTTTGAAAAGCTGAAGCACTGGTACCTTTGAAGTACTGAGAGATTGATGACACAGGGAACTCTGTTTTCTGTTCAGTGGTGAGTGGTTTAAGAAGCATAGGCTTGATTAATATGTCTGTCAGGACTGCACAAAGGGGCCTGTTCTTGATAAGCAGAACCAAAGAAACTAATAACCATTAAAATTACTGTCAGAGGAAAATATACCTGATTCTAATTGACTAATTGAGTGATTGAAATTAGTGTTAAAGTGCAAGCTACGCTGTGAAAAAGAACAGGATGCGCATGTGTGTACATAGTGCCAAAACAAAAATTGTAATTTGCACATTGCAAAATATACTTGGATTAATGTAATCATCTGGACAAAGTTCCCAGGGCTGCTGTCCCTTCATGCTGCCTAGTTTTACTGCATTATAAACTTGTCCTCAGCACCTACTTTGGTGAATATACAGAGGACTAGTAGGAAGAACCCCTGTAAGTTAGAAGCTCTTTCTAATGAGTTTTTGAGAGTATTACACAGGGCAAAATCAAGCTTTTTAATACTTGCTGCACTTCCTGCAAGAAAGTTATTTACCTGCTATTCCAAGTAACATGTAATTACTTTAACATCTTACAGGCTTCCTATGTGACTTTGGGTAGTCGCTTTCCCTTATGTGTAGTTTTTATTTGCATAAATTAATGGTATCATTACCAGAATACCTGGCAATTATCACGCTTTACTATTTTATAAGAACAATGAATAGGGATTGACTTGTAGTATGTGGGGAAATATGTATTAAAAAATCCAAACCCACAAACGAAAAATCCAGCTACATTTCAAACTAGGCTTTTACTTCTACATTGCACGCAATGGAAGTTTTGCCTCACTATTTCGTGAAGCCACCTCATCAGTTAGGCTCAGAGCAAGTTTCTGTATTAAAAAGACATTCTTATGTATTTCTCACAAATACATAAATTGTCAATTCTTTCCTGATGGTTTTGTTAGTTTGACACAGTTAGTGTTTATATACCGAAGTGAACAATACAGTACGTTTATCTTGATGGGGTGTTCTTTGGGGAAAAATATACAGTCTTCTCATCCTAAAGGCAGGGGGGGATGGATTCTATGGATTTCTGATTCTCCTTTCCTCATCCCTTCCTCTGGCCACTGAAAAACACTTTATAGGGATAGATGTGTGCAAAAGTAATAAATAATTTCCTAAAGGAGGATTTATGTAATGTATTTGGAAGACCTGTGGTGGTATTGAGTACAAATGGGTTTGAGCTGCACAATTACAGAGAATAAAAGCAATGGAAAGATAAGGGTGACAAAGGGAACACTGAAAACAAAGCATTTTGAGGCGGGAGAATATATTTCAGAAAAATAACTTACAGATATTTCCTCTGAACTCCGTGACAAATAAGTCAGATAGGAATCTTAGTTCTCTACTTCATAATAGGCGTAACCTCACTTAGGCTTTCCTTGCTTTTAGCAGGCTTCCTGTTTCTTTTAAATACCTTCCACTTGAATAAGGGTCTAGAAACAATTGTCAATAACTATTCTTAGTCTGTAAATGGGCCAGTTTGTTTACAGTCTGTTTAAATCCTGTGCATTTTTTTCTTCTTTCTTCACCTGGAGTCCCCTGACTCTGTCTGCTCCTGTATTTTTTAAACACTCTCAGCACAGCCAAGGAATTCAGACTAGCAAAGTAAGGGGGGCATGTCTGTACTGGGGGTGGGGGGGGAAGAAAAGGGCTGTCAGGGGTGTTGAGAAAAAAAAAAAAGGCGATGGCAGTCCTCGGTTTGTTTTGATCTGTTCTTTATTTTCCTTCTCCAGCTCCACTGCCTTTGTCCCCCTGGTCCTGAAAGCCATCCACTGCCTCCCTTAATTATAATTTAATATATTACTTTCTTAACTGTCACTGTCTGCAACTGAGAAGCATAATCATCTTCTTGTGCCATTTCATCCTTGCTTGGATTCTTAATTAACACTGCATGGTGGTCTGTTGCAGAAGTATGAAAGTATTACTGTGTGTTATCATTAACATAAGATTCAGGTGCTATAAAGCTTTAGAGTAGTCTTTGTCTTGAGCATAAAAAATGTTTATTATACACTTCAGATTATTTTTTGTGCATGATTACTCACACTAGTGGCCTGTTAGGGGTGTTTATCCTGTTACATGAATCCATACCTGAAATGCTAACTCGTTGAGAGTTACTGTGTCCACACGTAGGTAGAGTTACTGGCTAATCTGTTACAGGTTGAACAGTTTCTAGTAGCTAAGAAAATTTAAAAATTACTTAATTGAGGAATGTCTATGCAAACTCTCTTCGCTTGTGTGACCTTAAAGAAAGACAAGTGACAGATAATCATAAATAACAATAACGCAGAACAATTATTATATTTATCATATTCTTATTGTTTGACATGTAGGATACAGAGTCATTGCTAGAATAAATTTTCTGCATAAGCATAGAAGTTTTTTGCATTCATGATTATTTAAAACATCTCTCCAGTACCATAGAGTAGATTAACATTGTAATGTTACAGAGGTGTAACCACAGAAGAATAAAGAGACAACCGTGGAACTGTGTCCTTGGTGACTTGACAAAAATATCACGGTTTGATTTCCATGTTTAGTGAGGACATCAGATCTATTTGCTTATGGCTTTTAATATGTAAGACTACACATAATTATAATTTAACAATATCTTTTCAATGCTTTTTCAGCTCGAGATGCTGATGAGAGAGAGAAGTGGATTCATGCTTTAGAGGACACCATCCTCCGCCATACCCTCCAGCTTCAGGCAAGTTTCAGTTTCACTTTGGACTTGTTTCACTTTCTTGTTTTGAAAGCCATGAAATACAATGGCATGACTGCTAATATCAAACAAGTCCTGTATAATATCTGGCCATTCTGTAGCCTATACAATCAGGTAAAGTAAAACATCAGTATAGATGTCTGAGATTAGGTTCAGTCTTTCTGTTTATATTTTCTTGTTTTACCGTCATGAAAAGTCAGTATAAGACTTCCCTTTATTGACTTGTAATTGGTGCTTCAGACTTATTGTTGTACATTTAGGTTTTTTTTGCATTTTGTTTGTTTTTTAATAAAATGGGAGCTAGTCTTTTTTGGAGTCAAGCCTGTTGTACAGGCTGGTACATCATGTTTTTGAAATCAAAATGAGACAACAGCATTGAACCTCTTTCCAGATGGTGAAAATAGTAACTAGGTTATGTGTGAATATATCTGGACAGCAGTAGTTTTCTGCTTCTAAAAACATGGTTAGACTGAGGATAGTTCTTTGCACTAGTTATCTAAGATCAGTTTCTGGTGGTGTTCTAGGCTCTAACATGTCTGTAAGACTTGCTAGACCTTTATTTTTGCCCTGGAGAGAAACCCAGACTCTTCAGGAAAGGGATTTTTTCACACTTGGTTTGTACCACAGACACATCTGATGACTGTGTAGAAATCTTTAAAACAGATATTCGTTATTTGTTCTGTGTAAAGGTTTGGTATGTTTTTGGGGTGTGGCAAGAGAATTAGGTCTCTTAAGGGATTAACACTGTGTGAAGAAAGATACATTAAAATCCCTAATATCACAGAAAGAGAAGAATTTTGTAAAGACTGATTTAGATGACGTTTCCCCAATCTAAAGAGTTAGAACAAGCCTGAATTTATCCCATCCAGCCTCAGGCAGTTGTGCCACCTCAGTCAATTTACCTTTATTTCCTGCCAAACAGTGGCTTTCAACCTTTCTTCGACTGACTAAAGACCACTACAAATTTTCTAGTGGATAGCAGATCCCTGGATAAAAATTCAAGTTTGACAATCAGCTTTGTGTCCCTAGCAACACGCCACAGTTATTTTAGAAGTAATCTCTCCATCTGGACACAGTAGCTGACCACAGAGCGAGGAACTCTGCTCGGCAGTGGCTGTAAGGACACAGGAGATTATCTGGAGAATAGCATGTGCCTTAGGAGGGCTGAGCTCCCTCCCAAGGGATGCCTCTTCCCCCAGCCTCGGATGGCAGGGAGAAAGTGAGTAATTAACGTAAGCAGTCCTGCTCAGGGTCTGAGACGAAGTGAAAGGAATCTGTGCAGTTTTCTCTACCCGGAACACTTTTTGTGGCTTGGAGACGTGGGGAGCAGAAATGAAATGTCAGAGTGCACTGCAGTTTTATGAAAACGTGTGCTTCCACGCCCTCTACAAGTTCCAATTGTAGTTTTATTGATTTCATGACCGTAGCTACGAACCACACTGTTTCCTTTTACGTAACTTCTTCGCGCTCCAGGAGTTTTTTGAATAAGTAAAGCATATTTAGATACAAAACCCCCCTAACTCAGCAATTTATCTAGTACTGTCTGAGGGAACAGTTAAAAATTTAAAACTGAAGAAACATGTCCTCATCCCTCTTAAATCACTGAGCGTAACACCTCGTGGGCTGCTGTTGTGCGTTCACCATTTTCAAGAGCCTTCTTCAGCCGGTCGTGGGAGCTGTTTGTTGAGGTTTTTCCAGGCCCGCTGGAGCCCTGCTCACCCGCACCCCAGCTTGGGGGCCCTCAGGGCTCACCGTCTTCAGCGACCTCAGCAGGTCCTGGCTGAACAACGGCCCAAGACTGCGCCTCCTCGCCAAACTCCCGATCCCGGGCAGCGGGG
>NW_009712551.1:0-378 GCF_000703405.1 Apaloderma vittatum
TGTGGAAGCAGCTTCCCAGCTGGTCCTTGTCCCCAGCAGCCACCTTGAGCCCTGCCCTGTGCCCCAGAGCAGCGTGGGGACAATCTGGCTGCTCACTGGAGGAGTCTGGGGTGATGTGCTGGGGGTGAACCCCAACAGCGCGGCAACAGAGTCTGGCACGGGGTGAGCAATCGTTAAAAGTACATATTTCTTGGACTCCACGCCGAGCACGCAGCAGCGTTGCCGTGGATAGCTTTTTAATAACTCATTAATAAAATAATGCACGCGGTGGCCTTATTAAAGCGGGACCGGAGTGTGACTCTACAGATGCTGAGGCCACTGCGCGCGTGTTAGCCCCGTTCCGCTGAGCCAGCCCCAGGGACAGTGGGGGATCCACTC
>NW_009712552.1:0-327 GCF_000703405.1 Apaloderma vittatum
GGGCAGGAGCCGCGGAGCTGCAGCCAGCAGCTCTGCCAGGGCCACTCACGAGCCACATGCCGTCGAAGGGCACTTGGTCGTGGAAGTCCTTCACCATGTCGTGCCACCACTCGTGAGTCTCTGGGTTGGTGAAGTCCGGGAAGGCTGTAGGGCCCGGCCAGACCTGTGGGAGGCAATGGGCCAAGTTCCACTGTTCCCAGCACCGCTGCACCCCACAGCCCCCTGTGTGCCACCCTGTTTCTCACCACAGCCATTCCTGGGTGTTCCCCTCCAGCTCTCGGGGCCCCACTCAAGCCCCCTCCCACAGGGATTGCGGCTGCTCCCCAC
>NW_009712553.1:0-522 GCF_000703405.1 Apaloderma vittatum
TGGCTCCCTTAATTAAAAAAACCCCATCCAGTAGCCCTGGCGTTTGTTTGTTGCTCGAAGAAGTCATTTGCAGGAGGAGGTGGCTGCAGAGGGATGCTGCTCTGGTTTAAGTGGAGCATTTGAGCGTGTTTTCTCGATGGAAAGTGGGTGCTGACAAAGCGGCGCGCTCCTCGGGCTAGACCAGCTTGTAACACCTGAGTGAGAGTAAATCAGTAGAAGGCCTCAGGATGTGCAGAAGTCATCTGTGATTCCTTAGGTGTCATTTGTTGTCAGAGTAAAGTGGGGAGATGCTTTTATTTGCGCAGTATCCTGAAAAGATAAGTCCTGAAAAGGTAAGTCGCTCGCACAAGTTGTCACTTACTCGTTTGCTTTTCAGCCTTGCCTGTTATCGTAATCCATTATATTTTATTCTGGCTGAGTAAATGCAGTTTTGTGTTACTCGTACTGCAAGTAATAATATTCACCTCTTTACTCTAAAAAAGATAATGTTAACCAAATTAGCTCTTATCGTATGAAAGGCCT
>NW_009712553.1:543-21486 GCF_000703405.1 Apaloderma vittatum
CTGGGGTATAGCTAGATATCACTCTCTAGACTTCAAATTAAATAGAGCAGTTATTTAGATATCTCTGTCAAAAACGCCTGCTTTGATTCGAAGAGGCTTGGCAGTGCTTCCTTGTCCGATGTTGAAAGACTTGTCAAGGAATTGCATGTTCCTGTGGAAAGGCACTAGTTAAAACAGTGGCCTGTCCTGCCTCGCTTCAATTAACTGAGTTGTCTGCAATTCCTGACCTTACATCTGCTCGTTTTCCTTCAGTGCGACAATTTGGGTACGCTGCTACGTACTTATTATAAGATTGGAGATTGATTGAGCAGATAATCAAGATAATGTCTTCCCCAGTGTACATTCCTGGGGAGTTGTTGCTTTTGTGGCTGAGGGCTGGGCAATTCCACAGTGCTTTTGAACTGATGTATAGGAAAGCAGTCCTTCTTTCTTTCTTTTTTTTTTTTTATAAATAGAAAATTAACTCAGTCCCAGCCAAAACCAGTGCAATTAGACAGATATTTGTGTGGATTTTCCTGTCTTGGGGCCTTCAGGAAACAGCAGGATGAGTTTCTGCATAAGGAAGTATATCATAGTTTTTGTTTAATTAAATTCGATCCATTCCACTGCTCAGCCGTAAGCGAAGTATTTCAGTTCATAAACATCGTGCTGTGTGGTGCTTTCTTATGAAAATACTAAAATAAATGTAATTGAAAGGGACACAGGGCTTGCACACAGCTACCCTCGTGATACACTGGTTGAGCACGATTTTTGCTTTTTGAGATCTGTTGTATTAGAACACAGATATGTAAGGATGAAGACTGATAACTTGCAGCGTAAATGGAACACAGTGGGAAAGTAATTTGTTTCTCCTTTTACCTTTAGAACAATCTAGGTATCCTGTGGTCTCAAAGGGATGAAATTAAAACTGCGCAGACTTACTTGGAATCTGCAGAAGCCTTGTATAATCAATACATGAAAGAGGTACTGTGGTTATTAATACTGTGACAGGTCTCACAGTTTTAGTGATCTTTGAAAAACCTACGATGGAACTTGGGTTTCTGTGCTTTGTACTGGCTGCTGGGGTTCTGCAGAAGAGTGATACAATTTGTACTGCTAGCATAGGAAGAGGCAAACTAGAGGATCACGTGCTAATTTCAGAACAGATTTAGGAAAATAATTTTGCTCAGAAAAAAGGTCCTTTTTGAAAGCCATTTGAATGGATAATCCAAAATTGAAACCAGATAGAATTTGGCTTTTAATTCACACTACTCGTAATCTTTTCTTGGAGATGCTGAAAAATGTCGATCCATTGTTTTCAGTGGGAAAAGGAGACAAAATATTTTTTGCTCTGACTATGCATGGTATTGCGTAGAGGCAAACTAGTTATTCGAGAGGACAGTCTTATAAACAGCTGAACCCGTGATGCATATTAAACAATCCTTGGAGCTGTGGATTTTGCAGTGTGTTGACAGAGACTCCCTTGTGCTATTTTTAAGCTCTCTGTGAAGCTGTTCCAGCGCTGACTTGCCTCGGGGACAGTTTGTGAGTGAGCAAAAACCATTTGTGGCCTTAAAGGAGCAGTTTCTGTGTCTCAGGACAGCTGTAAATGTTGCACAGAACTTCTTTTCAGGAAATTACAGTTCAGATTTTACACAAGCTTGGTTTATAGCACAGATTATCCTTGTGGAAATTTCCAAATGAGTTAGTCATGGGTGGCTGGTTACTGCCATGTTCCCACCTTTGTATCCATGCTGGTCGGGAGAGGAAATGGATCCAGAAAAATACCCACCTGTGCTGAGAAGCTTGTCTGTTGATTCCCTGTCCTCTGGGTCTAACTAGAGATGCTGCATCTCGCTACAGATCCTCTCTCTAATTCCTAGTGTTCAACTTGGATATATATACACGGCCAGGTATGAAATTCTAGCATTTGCCCCGGTGATGATTAAATTGAGCTGGTACTACCATGTATTTCAGTAGATTAAACAATGCTGCCAAACGCTTCATGTTTTCACTCTGGATTTTTCCGAAACAGTTAATTTTTGGTAGTAATGCCTAGTGAATGTTCCTCCTGGGGCTTTCCTGCCTCATTAGGGTATACACATACATGCCCATCAATAATAAGCCCCCATCACATCACTTGTAACATTTTTCCCCCTCAATGTATTTGCCACTTACACTTCAGGGTGTTACATAGTCAAACATAGCTATACCTAAAGATTTATTTTTTTTAAGGAACTACAGCAAAAGACTTTTTGTGGTAACTTCACTGGACTGGTGTCACATTTCTCTGAAAATACTGAACTGTACTGGGCATAATCTGCACAGAATTAACAAAAAATCATCTCAAAACACAAGGCACAGGGGAGCAGGTCTGACTGCTTTGTTGTTTATAAAGAGGACTTGAGTTCCTTACAGTGATGTTTGATCTTCAGGATTTATACAACCATGTCAACATTCACCATTCATAAATTATAAAAATGTGAACATACTTTTCTTAACATTCTCCGTTTTTAGGCTATTGGGAAGCCTTCCTGTATTGTAATCTTGGGTAAACTGTTGATGATTGAGGTGTTTTCATGAACTAGTGGATTTAATTGTTTACTGACACAGGGTCTAGTTAACTTGCACATTGGGTTGGCTTCTGTTTTTGCCCCTATGGCAACTAGAGCAAAACCAAGGCAATTACAAGGAAGAATTAATTTGGTAGAGCTAAAAGATCGTTTTAATTTCTGCTCCTGAATAATTTGAGTTTACATACCCCCCCCAAAAAAAAAAAATTAGCTATTTTAACAACATTTTGCCATTAGGAAATCTGATTATCACTACAGTGAAAATCTGAGGGTGCTAAACTTTATGGGCAGGAGCTTGGGCTACTAAAGTCCACCTAGGAAGGAGAGTTGCAGAGCTCATCCTAGGGATAATTTAAGGCTTGACATCAGAGGATAAATCTGTAGATACAGGAAGGAGGGTCTTGCTTACCGTGTCATTCAGTCGTGTATTTTTTTTGTTTCTAGTCTTGCCAGAATGTACTCCACATCTTGTTAGAACGTTTGTGCTCCTTTGTATCTAAGGAGAAGAAGGCGGAGGGTTATAAATTCACATCTTAAAACCTCATGAGGTATAAACAGAAAACAAGTATTTCACACCTGAGGGCGTGCTTAGTATTAAATTGATACTTTAAAAAACATTTGGGATTGAAAAGCGGTAAATCATCTGCAGCCAGAAGAGGGAGCACTATGTTACAGAGTAAGAGAAACACCGTTTACTGAATATATCACGTCGTCTTGCAGGATGGAAGTCCTCCCCTGGATCCTAGTGAACATTTCATGGCAGAAGAAGAAAAACTCACAGACCAAGAAAGATCCAAAAGGTGAGTGTGTGGCAGCATATATAGTTTATTACTACTTTTTTTTTTTTTTAGGTTTATGAGAATTTATTTAGGGAGGGGAAAAAAAAAAAAGAAGACATCTAAAGAGACTTGTTTTTTCCAGGTTTGAAAAAGCCTATACACATACTCTGTATTATCTGGCACAAGTCTACCAGCACCTGGAGATGATTGAGAAGGCTGCTCAGTATTGCCATACTACTCTTAAACGGCAGCTTGAGTATTGTGGCTACTACCCTGTGGAGTGGGCACTCAATGCTGCTACTTTGTCACAGTACTATCTCTCTAAGGTAATATACCTGATGTTTTTCTGCTGCAATTATATCATAGATGTAACTATCAAGTAAGACGGTTGTTTAAACAGCTCTTTGAGACAGGGCTCTGTGTTGACTTAAAAATGTGCTCCTGTAAAACGACGAGTTGTCTTCTGATGTGAGACATCTGTTAATTTTTTCTGAAGAGGATGCAGTGGCTTTCCTGGGGTGTTGTGATCGCAATGGGAACAAGTGAGCAGGAGTGTAGGCAGAAGAAAAGCTCTATAAGTAATGAAATATCAGCAGTGATGTGATATGATGCCCATAGGTAAAACTTTAAGGTTATAATCATTTATTTTTAAATTGTTTCTTGTAATTATATTGTTCTCTTACAATAAAGAGTTTAAAACCAAAAGCACCTGAGGGTCAAGGTATTGCGTGTTGTACATTTCCTATAAATTGTTGTCTTTTGTGCTTCAGCACGTGCTTAAGGCTTGTTTGAGTCTATGTGAACGTTAAAGTGCCCACGTAAGGTGGTAGCTGTTTGCTTCCAGCCATCTGCATTGACTTTAAATAATCTGCTGCGTTAGGAAACGCTTCAGCTTTATTCAGGGATATCTGTATTCCAGACTATTCAGATGCTCTTTTCTGACACTTAAAGGCCTCTGCCTGTTAATGCTAATTTCAGTCGTGACTTTCCATATCTGTGCCTTGACAGCACCCATCATTAAACAGTGCGCTGCCACATATGAGCAACGGAACCTAAACCTGACTCATAATGTTCACTTCTGTGTCCAGCTCACACCCCGTGATAGAATCATTACCACAAGGCTTCATTTCCTTTACCTCAAGGAAGCGATGGCAGCACAGACCAGAACAGCGAAAATGTTCACTATGCATGAATCTAATATAAAAAGCAAGGCTTGCTGTTGTGGCTGTGGTAGAGAGCAAATGGTCGGTTAGGGAAAAATTGTCCAGTAGGAGATGTGGCAAAACTATCTGTCTTCAAGTGTGGGGGGAGTATGCTGCAAAGTCTTTCAGCTGTGTCGTTTCCCTCGTGCTCGTGCATCTCTGCTGTGTGAGGCGAGGGGTTTAGCCAAGCTGTGAGCAGTGCTTGTGCTGCTCACGCCAGTGATCGATGCTGCCATTTCTGTTTCTCACAGCAATGCTTTATGGAGTCCCGACACTGTTTAGCAGCGGCCAATGTCATCTTCAGCCAAGCTGGACAGATGCCATCCGCTGAAGACAGTAAGTTCATATAAAAGTTTTGAATAAAATATTGTGTATTAAGCATCACTGATGCATAATGTTAGGAGTGAAGTCTAAGAATATCTACAAAAGAGATCCCGGTGTTAATTTTCTAAAATCTTTTTAATTACTAATGAAGTGGAATCTTTTTGAAGAGTTACTGCTGCTGTGGCTTAAGGTTGGCTGTGAGAAAACTCAGTGAGGAAAAACTCAAGTGCTTGTTGCTGTTGTTTCAAAAAGTGTACCAGAATAAAAGTGAAATTTAAGCTAGTATCCATTTCAGTACTGGCAATGGCTTTGTTCGTCCATTTCTCATTGAAAATGCAGCTTACCTGTGCTTCTCTGTGATCAGAGGCCAATGAATCCATCAACCAAAACAGATGCTTCCTGGCAGTCATTTTAAGAGGGAAGGAAACTGCAGCTCTTTAAAAACCCCAAATCCAGAAGGTACTTGTATTGGCTTTTGTTGCTGGATGCAGCAGCCTGGCTGGGCATTTTTGGAGTTGCAGCTCCTCTCCTTGTCGTTCTGAGTATTGATGCAAAGGATCAACTTTGTGGCTTAGTGTGAAGAACAATAAAGGGAACTTTGAGAGAACTGACCATGGTTTTAACAACCTGTGGTTCCATGGTTGTGTCACTACTCTGCGTAACTCCTCTGGTTTAGGCTCAGTTTTGCTTATCTGCAGCACAGCTTTTTACATTCTGTGTCTTGGGCAAATCAACAGAGCTTTAACTCATGGAGAGTGAGGAAGTCCTCAGGGTAGCCCTGACTCTGAACAGTGAATATATTGGTTAACTTTTAGTGGTTTGAGCTGTTGAGAACACAAGCTCTTTAATCCACTGATGTTGTTTTTTCAGGTTAAAATATAACCTGGATAGCCACAACTGAGTTTTCTTTAACTGAAGTTCAGTGACGATGTATTAATTTAATTGCTTTTAGTATTTCTCTTAGCTCAAAAATACAGAACTCTATGCAGTCACCTTACTTACTGTTTAAGCACTTTGAGGATGATGTTTGTGGGAAACAGGGCTGTCAAGAGTGAGGTTATGGTAATCAGACTGTTTGAATTATGAAGGATTCAGTAGGTCTGAATCAGTGTTTATGGGCTTTCAGAGCTACCTGACTGCACCACTGTCAGAGTTCGTTGATACGATACTGGACTCAAAAAAATGAGGTTACGTTTTTGATAGGTTTGTAGAAACGTGGAGTTGGTTATGGCTGCAAATTCACGTGCAAGACAGTGGTAGATAAGAGTCCTATTTTTAAGTGTACTTTAAGATTTCTTGTGTGATTTTTCTTTTTTGGTCAACTGAACTATCTTTTGTCTTGATTTCCTCCTGCACTAAACAGGAGTAGTGATATTTGTGTTTGTTTCAATGGAGTAATTCCCTTCCTTTTCATGGTACAGAGAGCTGGGCTGTGGACATGAAGATCATTATGCAGAAAGTTCTAACTTAGAGAAAGACTAAGATGCAGTCAGCACTGGCCACTCTCTCCTTTTACCATGTTAATCGGAATATAAACAAACCCAAATATTTAGTAAAGGTGCCTTTTCTTAGATTAGAAACAGTTCTTATTTCTTAATAATAACAACTCGATTGGCTGGAATGAAAGATGGATCCAAGTCTGAAGTTGGCTTCTTATTTGGTGAACAGAAGTGCTTGGTATCCTCTTGATGTTCAGCTCACTCGCTGCCTCCTGCCTAGAGACCGGGAAATGAGTTCTCTTGGAAAGCCTTTTGCTTTCTGCAGACATTTTCTGGAGACATCAGCAGTGCTGCTACTTAGGACAGTGGGGAGAAAAAAGCAGAAGTTGTAGAGCTAGTGAATCTTATGTCAGTACCAATTAGATGATCCGATTTCCCCTCCTTCTCTTTTTTGGTAGCAAGTCTGGGGCCATCGCAATACAAACATCCTGAGCATCCTCAGAAACAATTACTGGGCAGGCAGGTGAATCTCAAAGTGAATTATCCCAATTTCTTTCTTTTGTTACAAGGAGACATGAAAACCTCTTTCGGTAACACACCTTCGAGATCGAAGGTCTTTTTAAACGTATGTTATCATCTATTTTTTTGAGGATTCATGCATGATGAATCCATGTTAATCTAGATGAGTTTCTTCCAGTGTGACACTTTACAGAATTACTACATAGACTAATGAGGAGACTATATTTCTGTTTAATGATGAGGAAAATTAGTTAAATACAAGTCACCTTTTTTTTGCATGTAACATTTGAAGTTTTTGCTGGAGTGCTTTTTATATTTTTATGTGTTTATGTCTGTTCAATAGATGAAACGGAGCAAGACCAGCAGGATCTTCGACAGAGAAAAGCTGAAATTGCAAGGTGCTGGATTAAGTATTGCCTGAATCTCCTGCAAAGCGCTCGGAAATTACTTGAGGTAACTGAGAATGTGTTCTGGAGCTGTCATGGTTTAAAAACCAAGTCTGGTTTGATGTTTGCAACAGGAATCAATTCATAGTTGGTAGCAAGTGATAAAGAATCACCCAATGAATAATACAATATACACTTGTAACGTAGCCAGTGTTTCAGAGCGTGTGCTGGCTTCAGAGCAGCGCTTAGCAATAAGCACAGAGAGGAGAACTGAGATGGTAATTTACACGATTTTTGTGAATATAATGTCTAATATGCCAACGTATCTTCTGTCTCGTTGCTAATTAGCTTGTATTTCACAGGTAACTCAGAATGATTCAGTGTGCACCTCTCTTTGAAAGCCACATGCATTTTCAATTAGTATGTTTTGTCATTTCAGGATAACATAGGAGAGCTGGATCCAGACAGGCAATCGGAACTTAAAGCCCAAAGGAGAAAAGAAGAGGATGAGAAAGAGAAGGGCAGGAAAAAAGCTGTCCTTTTTGGGACAAGTGATATATGTGACTCTGTCTTAGCCATGGAGGAGAAAGTGAGCAGCGTATATCCTTTAGATTTTCAAGAAGCCAGAGAAATCTTCCTGGTTGGTCAAAACTACGTTCAGGAAGCTAAAGAGTTCTTCCAGGTTGATGGTTATGTTACTGACCATATTGAAATTGTTCAGGATCACAGTGCTTTGTTTAAGGTGTTGGCTTTCTTTGAAGAAGACTATGAGAGGCGCTGCAAAATGCACAAGCGTAGAATAGACATGCTGGAGCCTATATACGCAGACTTGAATCCGCAGTACTACCTGTTGATTAGTAGGCAGCTTCAGTTTGAACTGGCCGACACCTATTATGAGATGATGGATTTAAAGGTAGCCATTGGTAACAGGTTAGAGGAGCTAGACTCCCACACAATTAAAAAAATTAATTCTTTGGCTCAGCTGGCGATCAAATATTATGAACTCTTCTTAGATTCTTTGAGGAACCCAGATAAGGTGTTTCCTGAAGAGCTCGAGGAAGATGTTCTTCGCCCTGCCATGGTAGCTAAATTTCATATTGCACGACTCTATGGTAAGCTGATTACTTCGGATAGCAAAAAGCAACTGGAAAATATGCAGACATCATTGGAATATTATACCTTTCTGGTAGACTATTGTGAGAAGTACCCAGATGCTGTCCGTGCTGTTGAAACTGAACTAGAACTCAGTAAGGAGATGGTGGGTCTTCTTCCAACGAGAATGGAGAGGCTAAGAGCGAAACTGTGTCCATTTATATAAATACCTTACAGGAAATTTGTATTGTTAAAATAATACCTGTTGAAATCAGCGCTGTCGGACAGCTTCCGTGCTGATGGATAGCGCTAGGGTGTCTGCAGTTCGGCAGTCCACCTAGAGCCTGCTGTAGTATAACTTTATAAGTATCTCGGAGCTCTCCTGTTCAGTAGCTTACCCCCCACTAATGGTATAAACTGCAGATGTAAAGTGAATGTCCAGCTCATGCTTTGTATTTGTCCTGTATGGAAATAGAAACTTTTTCTCCCTTATGTTTTTTTCCTTTGGCATATGGTTCAGTTTCTAAATGTATGAAAATTCTTTAAGAGAATCTGTTTCTCTGCGAAATTTCTTCTAAAAAAACCTGAGGCATGTTCTTCCAACTAGAATACATTTTATCTCTTCTAACGTTTGTCCCCAGAAAACTTTATCCATATGAAGGGATTTATTTTGTATGTTGCTCTGTGTTTTGGGGGTTTTTTTCCCCCCTGTTCATCAAAACCTAGTCAGTAGTGGCTCAATAAATGACTAGCTTACCTAAATGTTTTTTTCAGAGTCCTCAGAATTCTGTTTCTTTGTGCCTTACTAAGAGATATAATGTTGGGCCAAAATAAATAGTGGTGAAAGCATTCCCACCTGAGTATCTTCATTAAGAACACATGAGCAAGTGAAGTGCCAGAAGGATTATGAACCAGGATGCGTTTGAGAGCAAATGTAGGCTGAGCGTGTTGTCCAGCTCTGCATTAAGAGGTTGTGGTCAGAGATGGGAAGGGATGTGGGGAAAGTGAAGCGATGAGGTGATGGCGCTTGTGGTAGCATGCTGCTCTGTGCACCAGCAGTCCTCACTGTCAGGTTCATGGGGAGATGTTTACGGCAGTAGAAGGCATTGAAGGAGAACAGTCGAAACAACTGGATTCTTCCGGAAAATGCGAGAAAATGATTTGGGGAAAAAATGACTTTAGCTTGGAGGGTGTGAGGGGGAAGCATGTTCAAGCAAGAAAGCTTGTAAATGTGTGGTAAAAATCTCTAGCTTGCAGAATTCTCAGCAAAAGGCTTCTAACCACAAACAAATAGGCCAGCAAATGAGTCCTGGAAACGAGAGGCAGCAGAACTCAAAACTAGACCAGCTACCTGCATGCATAGAGAATAAGGGAGAGCGTGTGTGCACGTGCATGTGTGTGGTGTTTCTGTTTTACTCACTAATTGTCTAGACGACCTTGAGGAGTTTCTTTTCTGCTGTCACATCTTTTTAATGCAGTTTTTCCCATGGCCTGAAGGTAGGGCAGCCCATAGGTTCTCAGTGAAATAGTTCTCAGCGGGCTGTATCGTGCATTATTTTAGTCTATGATTTCAATTAACTCTAGTATGTGCTTTTACTGTGAACTCATAATTTGAAAGTTAATTTTTTTTCTACTAATGTTTAGCTTCATATACAAGTAGAAGAAGGTGATACATGTTTGAGGTTCTGGGGTTTTTTTCCCTCTATACTTCAATAGTCCACCCCTCAGGGCCTTTGAGCAAATGTTTTAGAGCAAGGATTGACTCATCAAACTTACTTGTAATTTGGGGAAGGATAGATTCATGGGCTATTCCAGCATAAAAATAATTCTTTTTCCTGTCCTAGCCTTCAAATAAAGTTCTAAAGTGAGTGTTAAAAGTTACCTGCAAGGTTGGCAAAGCTGAGTGAAGTGTGGGATGATGTGTGTTTTCTAATCTGCAGTTGTGTGGGGAGGAACACTCTGAATTCACCAAAATCTTCCTGAGCACTCAGCAGACAGGTAGGAGCAGGTCCATAGCAAAGAAAGAAGGCCCAGAATTAAGAGAAGTCGGAGTTTTGACGCAGCTCTGTGGTTGGCGCTGTGGTTGAGAGACCTCTCTCCTCTGGAGATAGCCCAGAATGCTTCAGTTTTGCAGCTCTTCTTAAAGACTGCAGTACCATGTAAATACATTTCATATAAACGCATATGGAGTTACAGAAACCAACCATACAGATTCTTCATCTCCTGTAGTTAGCGTTCAAGACTACCACCAGAAAGTATATTTTATAACTGAGACATACTCAGCACAATGTGCTATGTTGTTGTTCTTATAAGGCATGTCTTTTTAAGGGAACCTTTGAAATAATTCCTGTTTGTTCAATGATTTGAGAGAATGAACTTAAGTAAGATTGTGTATTTAGTTTAAAAAAAAAAAAAAAAGGAGGGGGAGGAGCTTGTTGGATTAGGCAGCAAAGCTCCTGTCAGGAATGCTGAGTTTTAACTGTAAAATATGTGTGAGGTCAGGCATTTATTTCAAAGCTTAATTAAAGATTAGGTTCCTGTGAACTCCATTTAACCTGCATTTCTATTCCTTTTTCTACAGCAAAAAAAAAATCTTACAGCTGAAACCTCCTTTCTATTTGTCTACTAGTTTTTTTCCTTACCCCACATAAAGGAGCAAAGTTTACAAGAAGCCCACATCTGTGCAGAACTTGTTATCAAGTGCGAGATCTGAACTTGGAGGATATAACCTCACCATGCTTCTTCAAATAGTGCATAATACTCATGAGAAGTAATTGGATTTGATTAAAAACACATTTTTTTTTTAACTGAAATGCTCTTAATTCTTATGCTGGCTAAAGATGTGGTATGTGTTATAAAACGGGTGGACTAGAAAGGCTGTGCTGTGCTTAAATATTTCAGGAGACAAAGAAACCCGTGCCTTATTCTCTGTTTCTCCCTACAAGCCCATCGACAGAGGCTCTTCCTTTTTTTTTCCCCTTGAGGGGACCGGACTGGAGGAGAGCAACAGGTGACAGTCTTGTCCTGTGCTGTTTTCCTCTCTTCAGCGAGCTGAAATAGGAGGGGAAGCGGGCAGGAGCCAGCCCTCACTTCCCCTTGGCAACAGGACAGCAGCTCCCCCATGTTGCAAGGGGAGCAGGCCACTGCGGTTGGTGTCTTGCCTGGCAAAAGCAAAAGGTCCCTGGGTTGGTTTGCTCTGTTCCTCTGCCTGAAATCTCCCCCCTTGGGAGTCTCAGTCCTGCCCTGGCACAGGCTTGCTCAGAGGGGGATGGTTTCCTTCTCTTATCTGCAGAACAGATGTGTCTGCGTATCGGTGCTTTTGCTGGGTGTGATTGTTGCTGTGCTTCCACGTCCGGAAACATTGCAGGAACCTGATTAAGCTCAACATCAGACAGTGAGAAGCAGGACTGATCTTGTTAATGCGTGGTTTTACGCATCTCAGTTTTGTTTGGTGTTTTTGCTCGGCACTGAGAGAGAGATGAGCTTTGCTTGCGTGTTTTGCTGTGAAAGGCTGAGTTAGTTGGTGTCACCTATATGATTTCTGTGGAACTTCTCATTATAAAATACCCAAAGTCCTGCGAGGCAGGACTTTGCTAGATGGCCAGACCTTCTGGAATCTTGAAGTTACAGAACTAAAGACTGTTACGTTAAAACCAAGTGCGTAAAGTTGTGGTGAGAAGCGTTTGTCAACTTTCTTTCCTCTTCAGTTGCAACATCTTTGGGTACATTGGAGCTCACCAGGAATGTCTAATGCAGGTTTTAAAACTGCTGAAAACTGCTTTCAGTTTGAAAACTGCTTTTGTACGGTTCCCAGCAACTCTGCCCAAAGTGCCTGCTAGTCCTTTTTAATTTGCAGCTTGACTCGTGGTTTCTAGCTCTTCCTTGTCATGGGTGGGCATACAGCCACCAGTTTCCTGACAAGGACAATTTCACTGGCTGCCTTTTTCCTGAAACCGTTGTACAATTGTGTCTTTCCATATGAATGATTTACATATGGATGATGTGCCAGAGAGAGAGTGTTGGGCAGAGGGGATACTACGCACAGAACATTTTGCAGATATGTTACTTGGTTTCAGAACGGAAAAGGTCTGTGGTATCAAGCGTTTGTTTAGAGAGAAGTGAATGATAACAGTGTGATCCCTTCACGCTAAAGACCTTAATTCAGACGCTTTAGCAATGTTTTAAATGCTTAGTGCTTGAGGTTTTGGCATCTGGTACACATAAAGTCTTCTTACGTGCTCACTGTCGCTGTAAAAGAGACTTACTAGTTGGCATCAGACAAAGATGCAAGGAATTCACTGCTTGTGATTTTTAATGCAATTTTCTGCTGAAACAGAGAGGAATTGGGTAAGAGATTGATTGTGATGGGCATGTGATGGAGTGAGCTGGTGTTAGTCACCAAACACCCTAAGAGGAGTACAAGTGCTTGTGTCAGAGCTACTCTGAGATCCACAGCTGAAAGGCACAGGGCAGAAAAAATTAGGAATGAACAAGATAATTTCCTGTATGCTAAGTGTCTTGGAAGGGAGCAAGAGGTTCCCAGGTGGGGTCTCAAATTGCTTGGAGCGTTGGCCATGAAAGTCCTCCTGGTCTCCTGGAGCCTGCCTCTGGATAGCCAGTGGGTTCAGCAAACACCAGCAAAGTTTCATAGCAGCCCATGAGGGGATGCAATCAGGTGGGCCCAGAGCCTCCTTCCTTGAGAAGGCCGAGACTTTTTAAATGAGAGAAGTAGCAACACCCTAGAAGTGATGTCTAGTACTGATAAGGAGACAGAACCGGTGATGCTGGATCCAATTGCCAGCACATGGGCTACAGGCAGCAAGGGAACTATAAAAAACCCAACAGTCTCCTGCCAACAAAACTTACTCTGAACACCAAATATTACCCATGGTTTGTGCACAGACACCTTGAGCTGGCAAGTGTCACACGCTGCCAGTCTGCATCGGAAACTTTTGGCAAAAAACCATCAAATCCTTTTTAACTTTTCCATGTGCTTTGCCTTAATGTTTTCTCATGGCACTGAGCCGCCAGTATTACATAAAGCTTGTGGAGAGACACACTTTGCTCTCTACATTGTAAAGGCACAAGGTATTGCCAGGGTCTTGCCTTCCTGGTCAGCCTGGCTTGGCCTCCTTGCTGCAGTCTTTTTCCTGGAAGGGTTAGATGAGATGAATCTTGCCCCAGGCTTCAGCTTTCCCTGCTGGCTGACCCCTGTCTGAGTCCTCTTCTGCACTCAAAGAGATGAAGAAAATAGAGCTGTTAGAGAGCCCTGTCCCTTTGAAGTAGGAAAAGGCAAAATGTGCTTTTTTTCCTAATCAATGCAAATTGTGTTTTCTAAAGGGATGTGCTCATCTTGGAAATACCCTGTACTGCCAGGGGCAGAGCAGTTTTTTCAGTGGTGCAGGTGATTTCTGAACTTGAGGGGACAGCAGTTTGGAGTGTGCTGCCTCACGCCACATCAGCATCAACCCTGAGAAAACAGAGCATGTCCTTCAAAAAGGGCTCGGTGGGCTGGAGTGTACCAGTTCCTCCCCTGGCAGGCCTGCTTTTCATGCCTTTCCTCATTTTTCTCTTCTTTGTGTCACATTTCAAAACAGAAGGATATTTCTACTAAAACAAACATGCTTAAAAGGAGATAAAAAATGCCCAGCTCCTTTGGTTGATAGGGTTTTAGGGCTTTTTTAATTTCCTGTTCTTTTTTGCTCTGAACATAATTTCACCTCTTTCCCCAACAACTCAGTGAAGATCACAGAACTACAACTGTAGGTAAAGGGGTAGCTAACTCGAGTCCGAACACCAGCTCAGCTCCACTTTACACGTGGGATAGGAGAAGCTGATCTGCTTCAAAGGGGAGACCTCAACAGGAGCATCTGTGCTTCCCGCTCCTTTTCATCTTCCTGAATTTACTGAAATACTTTCTCCCTGCATATGATGAAGTTTTTATGTGGGACCAGCAGCGCTTGTGCTTAGAAACACACTCGCAGTTGCCCAGGGAGTGGAGGCAAGGTGAGCTGCTTGAGGTGGATCTGGGAGGAAAGAGCCCTGATCAGAAACCGGAGCTTGGTTGCTGTGTCGTGTCTTAAGTTGTTTTTTTCAAACAATAGTCCTGAATTTGCCAGCCAAGACCTCCTGTTGCACTGGCCTTCAGCACATGGAAGTGGAAAGTGTTGCACCTCCCAACACAAAGGAAAGCTGCTTTTTACCTCTGGTAGGACAGCCCCATTACTCAGTTATCGTTTTTGGCAGAGGGGAAATGGCTGATGGGTAAAGGCCGTTGGCATCTTCCCGTCAGTCAGTGGCTGCGTTCGATCTTGTTGCAGCCGCAACTTTTCAGCGAAGATTCCTCCCTTGTGCGCTTGTTAACCTTCATCGTGGGAAAAAACAAGGAGTTGCTCTTCTGTGTGATCTAGATGGCAACGCATGTCCGATTTCTGTGTGATGCGCATACGCCGTTAATGATTTCTTGCAAGATCTGAATTTTATCTTCATGGGCCAGGTCCTGATAATGCCCTTGGGGGCAAGAGGTGGCAGCATGAGAGGCTGAGGGATGCATTGTACCACCCTGCTATGCCTGCCCCAATGCCCTGGGTACACGCATGAACACGGGGCCAGGTGCTGAGCTTAGATGCTGAGGGCTGGATTTAGAAATCTCCCTAGGTTGACCCAAACCTCCCTTCCTGGGTTGCCAGCTCTTTTTACTATTTTGTGATATATTTTTGTTTTCAGCCCCCAAAGGTTGGTTGGGTGAACACAAGCTGATGGCAGGAAGCATCCTTAACATAGCCTTTTCTGTACTGGCTGCTCCCCAGAGCCATGACTTGGCCCAAATCTGTATTTCTGCTTTCCCAGCAGAACAGATAAAGAGCTAAGCATCGCAGGCAGGTCCCAGTGCTTCGGGACACCCAGCTGCTCCAGCCAGCTGCCAGTTTTGCTGCTCTGTGATGTCTGAGGGGTGCAGGGGTCAGCCTGGATCCCCACTGAAGCTAGGACTGAGGTCCTGCTGGCTGGGGTGGGGGAAAACCTGACTCCTGAGAGCAGAGTGTCCCCGCAGCAGTTGGTATTTATCTGATTTCCACGCTGTTAGGAATGAGAAACTTCCTTATCAGGATGCCCTGTATGGATGGATGTCACCTCGCCTGTGTGCCTCACTGATAAGCACCATGAGCGTTTGAAATTGTTTGTTAGAATTTGCGGGCTGCTCCTGGATTTTTCAGGCACCCAACAAAGAGTGCCAGGTGTCTGGGCGAGGGGCTGGGTGCACAGTGCTGAGGCAGCCCCCTTCCTCCGCCTACCCCCTGCTCCTCACATTAATGCCTTAGAAAAATGCAAAGCTCTTAAGCTGCTTTGCATGCAATTTGAAAATAATGTCAGCGCTTCAGTGCAGTAGTTGTAAGAAACACTCCAGGAGCGAGCTGCGTTCCCAAGTACCTGCTCCTCGTTTATTTTCTTCTTTTTATAGACTTACTCTGGGGCATTTAATCTTTCAGTCTATATACACAAAATCTATGCATGAAGAGTATTATCCTGTGAACCTTCTTTGCGCTTTACGGGAGCTAGATTTGAGGTAGCTGACCCAGGTATGGTGACTGTCCTCTCCTCTGTAGATTTAAAATATTTGACTTAAAAAGCACACACCTTTCTCTTAAACTCTGATAATGACGCAATGGCACATTTCAAGGTTAGCGTTCCAATATAGTACAGCTCGTATGCTGTTCTCGGTTTTTAAAAAAAAAAGCGTGTTAACTTTCAGCAATCTGTGGCTTCTAGCTCGAGATGTTTTTTTAGTTGGGCTGATTATTTGCATTTCATGTCCTGAGTGGTTTACAGAGAGGAAAGCATTGCACAGCATTCTTCGGGCATCCCATAGCACTCCTCGGAGGGCATGCTTTACTCTCAAGACTTGCATATCCCGGATTGCTTCAGATCCAGGTCTCTGGTATCACTTCCACGTTTGCAGCCCAGCAGGAGATGGACACAGGCTGACGCTCCCTGCAGGCCTCTAGCCCCTGTTACGCAGACATCCGGGAGACAAGAGAGTGGAAAATTTGCTTCGATCCTCCCACGGTTACCAATTGAAAAGCAATCTCATTTCCTGAGGTGCATCACTGACGGCGAAGAAAATAACATAAACCATGTGGCAAAACTGCCAGTGCAACACATTCCCCCATTGGCGGATGGTACCAGGCAACCTGCGACATTCCCCTCCACATCAGGGGGCGCCTGCAGCTCCTCCCTATCCCTTGTGGCTCCCCTCTCCTCCTGCAGGTCTCCGCCCCCGTGACCGGGTCTGCTGCAGCTGCAACCTGCGGAACTTACAGTGCTGGGGCGAAAAAGGCCCCGGGCGCTGGGAGGGGCAGAAATAGCCGGCAGAGGGGTGCTTTCACACGTCGGGGGTTGTTTGCGTGTTTCAGACGGGTGTGGAAGGGGTATGCCCATGACTAGTGGAAAATGAGAGGTGGTGTTGCAGGAGCAGTTTCCGTAGACTTCCTGATCACCTCCCTGCACGTGTTCACCTGGCTTCCTATTGATGCTGAGCACCGACTTAAAAAAAAGAAGAGACTTGATGCTAAAAATAAAAAGCAGAGATGAAGCTGGTAGGGGTAACCGCTGCACACGAGGCCTTCCACGCCTGCTTGGTTTGAGTTTCCTATCTTTCCTGTGCCAGGAAAAAACCACATGTGCAGAGGTTTGTAAAAAACCACCTTGATGCTCAACATGCAGCTCGATCCCATAACCCAGTGGTTAATCTCTGCCTCGAGCAAGCTGGAGAGATCTCCTTTGCTGTTTGTGGGGTTTTGGTGGGGCACTGTGCACTGGGGAAAGTTACTGCTCAGCCCAGTCCTCACTGAGGGCCTCTGTGGACTTTCCACTGCAGAAAAATAGATTTACCGCAGACAACTTACACTATCAGCTGCAGCACCGTGAAGGGTGCTGGCAGCACGTTAGGCCTACATGTTGGTGCCCCTGTTAATCCAGCAGCTAATGGTATGACTAAGAAAAAACCCCACTGCTTAGATAACCTTGTTTGTAATTTATTATTAAGTCAACTCACACCTGGTTTAATCACAACTAAAAGGCAAGGAAAAGGTATGAGCTCACTGAATGGCAGCTTCCCTGCCATTCCCTGGTAGCTATGTGTACGTAAGGGCTTTCACAGCTTTCCAGATGGGCTCCTGGCAGAGCCATGTGCCATCTAAACCCTTTACCACGCTCCCTGAGGTGCTCGTACCATGAGGCGATGGTCCAACTGGGCAGATTTGCTGGGCCCCTTAAGAAAGAAGCCCATGCATTTCCACCAGAAGTTAATACATTTTTTTCACTTCTACTGTGAATATCTAAGGTCTTGCTTCCAAAAACAAACCCCAAACCTGGGATACTGGAGGTAATTTACTTTTGTGGAAAAGATTCCTTCCCAGCCAGTGAAGTTTAGACTGACAACAAGCAGCTGGCTCCTAACCCTCCAGATGGACCAACGTGGACTTGCGGCAGGGAAAATCACTGCAGCGCCAGCGCAAAAATGCAGTTGACTGAAACTAAGAGGACATGGGGTGCTGCTTTTTCTCTCCAGAGGGAAGAGCAAACGGACCGGAGCCCTGTGAGCACAGGGCGGGTGCCAGGCAGGATGCAGGGCTGGACCACGACCAGCTGACTTCTGGTCAGGCGAGTTGGTCCCAGGTTTGCTTTTCTTCTCAGGCAAAACTGAAAATGAAGGCAGTAGAGATTATTATTTGGTGGTTTGGGTATTTTTTTGAGCGATGAAAGCCAGGACGCTGGGCTTTTCTGTTCATGTCTCTCTCCCATCAATCAGGAAGCGGTGACGCAGGTTATGGGCTGGGTTTGAGGTTTTGAAACCTTTTCTAAAAGTCGGTCTCCTCACCCTGTCGTATTGCTGAAGTGTGAAGCTGTGGTGAAGGCTGGTGGTGAGCAGGGGGATGCCAGCCAAAATGCAGCTCCTTATCAGATGTAACGGGAGGATTTTCCTGGCTGTTTGTTTAATCCTCTTTGTGGGATACACAGCACAAGGTAAAACGGGGCGGTTGTTCTCTCGGTAATCCTCTTTCTGGGCTATGCAGTGTAGGCCAAGTAGGCAGCCTCCGAATTTTTCAGACTGACCTTCTTCTAGTGGTAGTAAGATCTACTCAGGTAACTTGTTTTGCTAACATCTTATTTTCCAGAGGGGGAATGGTAAGAAAAGGTGCTTTTGGCAAGTGGGGTATTTCTGCATCCCTTTCCCAGCCCCTATGGCAAAAAGACTTCCGAAAATACATTGCTGTATGTGTCTGTTTTCAATCCACTGATTTTTATGTGTTTTTTTTAACAGACCTTTTCACAGTGCTCCGGTTACTACTGTTACACAGTTATGTAGTTACAGATAAAGTATGTAACATGTTATAACAACTGCGGTCTACTTTCTTGGGGGTCAAGAAAGGAAACTAGTTCTAAGTATGAGGAAATTAAACGGTTTCTTCGGTACAATATTGCAACATACAGCACTAAAACAACTGAAAGGAAATGTTGATTCCTGTTGACATCTACCCTGTGGATTTGTTTCTTGCAAGACACAAGCTCTCTTTAAGGATGTAGAGCATCATTTGTCCCCAAACCAAGGCTGTGATGGCAATAGGCTTTCATTACCTATCTACCACTTGGAGGCTGATCTTTGAGGGATTACGACCTGCTTTTTGTATGTTGTTTATTTGCAAATTATTTCAGCTGTAGTTGTTTATTTTGTTGCCACTGTCATCATTAAAAACCTTCTTACTAATAGGCTAAGAGGAGAAAGTAAGTGTGAAAAAGCAGTATGCTGTAAAAGAAGCAGGAAATTATGCCCGTGAGATCTTTTCTCTTACAGATGACTGTAGCAGGCAGCTGACAGTCATCTAGTACATTACGGAAACATAAAGGGCAGTAAAGAAGTGTAATTACAGAAAGATATTCTCAGGAAACTTAGAAAAAATAGATAAAAGTGCCACAGGGGGAGAACATGCCAGGAGGCTTCAGAACAAATTAATTACATGACACCAGGGTGAAGGAGAAAATGCCACTGTTTCTACCTTTACTATGTGATCGTTATTTTCTCCTTTTGGTATTTTTTGAAGACTCGCTTTTCAGCAAGAGCCCCGATCAGGCATCTCGGGGGGCAGCAGAGCTGAGACTGTGGGTTTACATAACTCTGAGTCACGTCTAGGAGACACGTGAACCCTCTCTCCTCTGTCGGTGTGCTCCGAGAGCCTACATAAGCCCCAAATGTGCTCCTGTGGCAAGTGGCTCTTGGCATACCTTGAGTTCCCTTCGTCCCCACCAAAACTCATCCCGTTGAACGCGAAGGAGCTGAGCTGAGGCATGCAAAGCCAAAACAGAGTCAGCTCGGAACCTCGCTGGAGCCAACAGAGAAAGGGAGGGTGCAGGAGCCAGCTCTCCGCTGGGGTGGCTTTTCACCAGGGGATTTTTGAGACACCTTCACCTGGTTCGGGGAGAGCTGCAGTTGGCCCAACCCACAGATCCCCTGTGGATGTGCCATGCCCCGAGCTGGGGACGAGCCCTGTTGTGATGTCAGTGCAAGGCAGTGGTTTCCCCCAGGATTTCCATTTCTAGTTCCCATGGACTTACCAGTGCCGAAAGCGAGATGTTCCCGATGCCTCTGATAGCAAAGATGTCACTTAATGTACCAGTCACTATATAACAAAAGCCTTCAGGGTAAATTTAATTTTCGGCAGTTGAGCAATAAGGGCCACGCAAATTTCTTCCACTCCTTTTAGCTTTAGTAGGTGCTCATAAAATTAATAGGACTTGGTGAATAATATCCTGGCCCTGGTGAATAACACATGGCTGATTCGATCAGGTGCTCCAGCACAGAGGGCAAGGTACAAGAGAGTGAGATGCCGACCCGACTCCTGGTCTGCTAACTGCATCGAAGAGAAGGGGCCCTGGTTTTACATGCCCACCGGTGGAGCCAACAGGATCCTTCCCCCCATGGCAGACCCATCCCTGTAAGTTCACTTGTTGCACGTTGGCCACTAATGCTAGCACCTAATGCTAGCACCCAAAAACGTCCACTGTTCCCGCCTCAACAGTCCTGTCACAACGCGGCTCACCCGTGGGAGTGTGAGGCTTCAGTGTGAGACTTAAGAGATAACAAACAAACAAACTAATTTGGAATTAACTAGCTGTCTCTTTGCCCTTCAGGATGAAGCGATACCAGGAGCTGGGTGACATATTCCCTCTCTTGGACGATGATTCTGGCTCTGGCTATGAGTCCGCGGTGGAGCTGGAACCAGCCTCCGGGTCGGGGCTCGGCGATGTCGGCACCTTCTCCGAAGCGAAGCTGCCTGTCTTCCTAGCGGGCCCGCGAGGCGGTGAGCTGAAGCAAAAGCTGACGGAGGAGGATCTGATCCTGTAGGGATGGAGACTCCTGCCTCCTCGCGCCAGTGGCAGCCTTGCTCGCCTCACGCACCCTCCCTCAGTGCCCAACGCGATGGCTGCGAGGCTGTTTTTAAACCAGCTCCAACTCCATTAAAAACCCCCAAACTTTGCCTTAGATCTTTATTGCTTTCACTCAATATATATATAAAAAAACCAACCCAAACAAACTATCTGTGTTCGGTCTGAACTCGCCCCGTGCTTTGGGCGGGCGGTGCTGACGCTCCAAG
>NW_009712554.1:0-214 GCF_000703405.1 Apaloderma vittatum
TTGCCCCCGGAGGGTCCCCCGTGCTGATTCCCCCTGCCAAGTGGGCAATTCAGTGCCCAGAATTCTGCTTCTGTCTGTGCCCGGCAGTGCAGGAAAACACGCCGGGTCCTCAGCCCTGCAGCTTGGCTCTTGGCATCCTCCCCCTCTTCCTCGCCAGGTTCGTTGTGGTACGATGGTTGGTGCTCGAGGATCCGGAGCGGTCACAAGAGTGAAC
>NW_009712555.1:0-289 GCF_000703405.1 Apaloderma vittatum
TCTATTTTAGCGCATATATATATATATATATATATTGTAATGCCAATGTGTAGAAGCTTTGCCTGGCTTCGGTGAGAAATGTGTGATTAAGGACTGAACTAGATCAAGAGACTCCCTTGTATTCTTCCTTTAGCCCTGGCCAGGCTGTGGGAGGAATCCAATGGAGTAAACGACACCAGATGTTCCCTCATTCAAAGTTACGCAAGGTTGTTTATTTAATAGTAGGAAAGCTGGACCCTCTTGCAGCGACTTCGGAGACCTCCCCTACGAGTGGACACCTTGTTTTGGA
>NW_009712555.1:530-913 GCF_000703405.1 Apaloderma vittatum
CTTCTGTTGGTTCCTGTGTCCCTCTTCTGCGGGACGCCCTGCTTGCCCAGTCCCATTAGCAATACAGGTGCCCGGGCTGTGGATGTGCTAGGTGCCATGGTAAGCCCGGGCTGTGCCCGGGGCCACTTTCGAGGCTCCCTGGGCTGCTCTCACGGCTCGCCAAATTTGCCCAGAGGCCTCTGCCGGGATATCCAGACTGCCTCCGGGGCCCAAGGACTGTGCCCAGTGCCTCCCCCTGGGCTCCATTGACTGCCTCCAGGGCCCATTGGCTGCACCCTGGCGCCCTGCTGGGCTCCACGGGCTGCTCCCAGGACAGGGCCTCCTGGATGCGTCCAGGGGCCCCAGCCAGGAACCCTGGACTGTTGCTGGAGCCTGCACCCAGC
>NW_009712556.1:0-9493 GCF_000703405.1 Apaloderma vittatum
TCAAGCCTATCAAGGTCCCTCTGGATGGCATCTCTTCCCTCAAGTGAGTCCACGGCACCACATAGCTTGGTGTCATCAGCAAACTTACCGAGGGTGCACTCGATGCCTTCGTCAATGTCGCTGACAAAGATGATGAACAGCCCTGGACCCAGAACAGACCCCTGATGAACTCCACTTGTCACTGGTCTCCATGTGGACATTGAGCCGTTGACTATAACTCTTTGAGTGTGACCATCCATCCAGTTCTTTATCCACCGAGTGGTCCATCTGTCAAATGCATGTCTCTCCATTTTAGAGACAAGGATGTCATGTGGGACAGTGTCAAACGCCTTGCACAAGTCCAGGAAAATGACATCTGTTGCTTTTCCCATGTCAACCAGCAGTCAGTGGCCATTTAATCTTGACTCTTTTGTTTATTTTACACAGAAATACCTGGTCATCAACAGGTTCTCCTACTCTGCAGTAAGCATAATTTCCATGGACAAGCACGAATGCAGCTGTAGTTTAGCTATTTTACTTAAAACAAAACCTAAAAAAACCCCAACACCTTCCACCCATCCATCCCTTCTTCCCGGGCTTAACATCAATTCCAGTTTACCCATGTCCTCCTCTCAAGCAGTGCAGGGGGACAGGGAATGGGGGCCTACAGTCTCTTCATCCACCATCAGTTCCACTGCTGCTTCCTCCTCTGGGGAAGGAGTCCTCACTATTTTCCCTGGGCTGTTATGTGGTCTCTCTCACAGGAGACAATCTTCACACACCTTTCTCCAGTGTGAGTCCTCTCATGAGAGACAGTTTGTCATAAACTGCCTCGACGTGAGTGTCTCCATGGGGTGCAGCCCTTCAGGGGAAACTGCTCTAGTGTGAGTCCCCCGTGGCATCACACAAGTCCTGTCATCCAACTTGGTCCAGTGTGGGTTTCTCTCTCTCCATGGGCTACAGGCTCTGGCATCCACTTGCTTCAGTGTGGGTTTCCCACGGGGCACAGCCCCCTTCAGGCATCCACCTGCTCCAGTGGGGCGTCCTCCATGAGCTGCAGGTGGACATGTAGACCCCATCACCTCAGTCTGCTTTCGCCATGGTCTTCATCATGACACATGGGACTCTCTGTTTTGGTGCCTGGATCACATCCTCCTCTCTTCCCTCTTCTTTGCTGACCTTGGTGTCTTCACATATTCTCACTCCTCTGTATCTCTGCCAGTTGTTGTGCAGCACAGTTATTTTCTTCCCATTTCTTAAATATGTTTTCACAGAGGTGTTCCCATCATCCCTGACAGGCTCAGCCTTGGCCAGCAGTGGGTCCATCTTTGGAGCTGGCTGGTATTGACTCTGAGACTTAGGGGAAACTTCTAGTAGCTTCTTGCAGAAGCCACGCCTACAGTTCCTCTGCCGCAGAAATCTGGCCAGGCAAAGCTAATACAGGTTCCTACTGCCTCAAAAGATTTTGCTCCAAAAAGGAGTTTAACTGTCACTTACACCTATGGTAAGTGAAAAGTGGCTGCCTTACATACACTTTCAAGATGAGATGTTTTTCTAATAATGGAAGAAAACATAATATTAAAACCACTAAAGTATTAGGCATTATTCTGAAATTAAGTATGGCATGCTGAGACTTTAACGCTTGTATACCACAGCAAGTCAAAATGCCTTTTATTTTAAGGCCTTGGACCCAAGAGTCTTCCTGAGATCTCAGAGGCTGAATGTAGGTCCACAGCAATCCTTTCTGTACATGGTCAGCAGAGAGAAAAAACTCAAATTTCTGCTTTTTTCATAGTCAGTTAATTTTAATTACATTAAAAATGATCAAATTTAAATCTTAAAGTAGCTTTTCTGGTCTTGTCAGCTGTAGTGTAATGCCTGCAGGAAAAGGAGAGGACACTGTATTGTCTAAAAGAATTTTTCCAAGTAGGTTAATACAAAGATAGAAAGTAGCTGTTTTCATTGTAACCTAAATATATAGCTATGTAACATTCTAGGCTGCTAAAATGGAGATACTTCTATCCTTCACTGAAAAGATGATGAAAAGATACTATATAGCTTTTAAATACTTATATCAGGCATGAATCTGGGAGGAAGGCCAAGAAGGCTCTTAGAAGACTTTAGTCCAGAGATTGAGTTGTCACGTACTTTGGGAAGTGGGTAGCTGTGTTGTGAAGCAAGACACTAAGGAAAGTAAATGGTTTATACTGTATTCATTAATTTACTGCTCTCTGTCACACCACATCTATGCCAAACATCCAATTGCTCTCTAATATTTTCAGAACTCTATTGCGAGGTAAAACAAACATCTGCATCTGAATTCTTCTTAGGTCATCTGCTATGAACTGGGACATGAGGAAGGTCTACCCAGGCCCAGTTCCTTTTTCAAATCCTCTATACTAAATTTTCTACGTTTTCCTTATTCACATGCAATTTATCAGCAAGACACTTTCATCCCTTTTTGTGTTTTTCTGCAACTTGATCCACCACACTTCTCCTGTGGCAGATTCTCTGGCTTCATCATTTGTGTTTATCTCAGATATTTTTATCTTCTTTTACAGAAAGGCTGGCAGGGGTTTTTGAACTCTCCAGATTGTCTCTGCACTTGTCATTAAATCCTTTTAATACCTAATCTTTTTTCCTGAGGCACTTGCTATGTGAGATATGGCTGCACTATCCTAGACTGTAAAAAACTCTTGTAAGGATTAGCTTTCATGCTGCCATAACAATGAATGGTCAGTGTTACTCATTAACCTAAACAACCCAATCTTTACAATTCTCCCACTAATCCACATCTCCTCGCTATGTCAGTTGTGCCTGGACTGAAAGGGGTTGTGGTGACCCCAGCTTTTGCTCCTTCCATGCATCACCCATTAAAACTGGCAGTGTAAGGACAGGTGAAGAAGCTGCTCTCATTGTGGCTTTTGCTAGATCGAGGCAAGGGGAATGAATAAGAATTTAGAAGGAATTTTTCCCTTCTCTGAATTATTAATTTCTGAACTCAATGAATTGTTTAACGTTTCTGTCTTCTAACAAAGGAAACAATAACTAAAGGCATGTAATGAGGATATTTACAGTAATCCATCTGTAAATACAGTATATGTATGGTATAATCCATTTGACTTTCAAAGTGAAAGTTGAATTACTGTCATGCTTCATTTACACATGTTTATACAGTCAAATTATTTTTGTTTGTCACTAACAGTACAGACAAGGGGTCATTTTGTATAAACCCTTATTAGCAAGGATTTTTGTCTCTAAGTTGAGATATTCATCTGAGTAAGGGCAGGTCATGGGCTCTAATGTGAAATGTTGGCTTTGATCGAGGTTTTTTTTTTTTTACTGTGAGTAACTGTAAATTTTAAAATTAAAAATTAAAACTGTAATTTTACTGTGAGTAACTGCATGCTGAACGAAGAATTAAGTGCCATAAGTTAGAGCTTGGAGAGACAATGAGGCCTGTGTCTGGCTTTATTTCAGGGCAGGTTTGAAGAACAGCTATATTACAAGGTCAAATTTAGAATAAAAAAGAAAAAAGCGAAAATGAGCAATCATCTCAAAAGAGCAGTCATCCCAAATGCAATCTACTTTGAGCTACCAACTTAAAATATCAATGGAAGCTCCTGTAGCTGAAATTTTACTGTTGAAAATGCAGTTTGACTTTTTACCTTTCAATGAAATTCTGTCCTTTAAAACTTGGCTGGTATATAAGACAGTTCTGCTCATATTTTGTCTTGTGCACTGTTCATGTAGCGATTGTCTTTTAGAAACTTTAAAGTTGTTTTTGTACCTGCTCTAATGATCATAGTAAAGTTACTAGAAGCAAAACGTATAGCAATATTGTCCTTGAATAGCAGAGAAATAATGATTTAAGGTTATAATGTGCCATTTCCGTAGGGATCTAATTTCAGTCCAGATGGCAAATGCTGTTTTAAGCTCTTTCATGAATTACACAGAAGAGGCCGATTTTAGTCGTTACAAAAAAGATGTCTCTCAGCAAAAAAAGAAAGTCAAATGTGATTGTATTTTTCTTAATAATTGCTTTGAAATATTTATTAGCAAATACTTGACATTTCTAAGAGGAAAGGTTTTCTTTCCTGCCCTCTGAGAAACAACACAACTTCTCTATCCGTAGAAAGCAAAGAGTCAATATACTCCCTGTTGTGATTTACCCTGGAACAGGGCCTGCACCAAGGCTGCCATAAGAGACCATATTTGCTAGCAGGCCTTCCCTGAGCGTAAAAGAGGAGCTTATTAGGTCTGCCTTGAATCCGGCTGATGTCTGGCTTCTGGTGAAAAGCATGGAGAAACCTCCCTTTTTCTTACTGCTTTCTCCTAAAAGTTGATTTGCCAGTTAAGGGTTACAGAAGAGCGTTGATCTCTGTCATTGAACCTCGCCTTTTGTGAACACCTTCCCTGCTCTGCATGACGTTTTGTTACCAAACAGGGATCAGTATTACTGTCTTTAAGAATGGGAGCGATTGGATTTTGAGATTTGAGCTGAGATTATTCCCTCTGGAAACATTCCTAAAGATGAATGGTGTCTGTTTTTTCAGACTTGAGTTTCTGCCTAAGCTTTATGAAGTCCTTGTATTGTCTATTCATGTTTACAGTGTTTGTGATGAGATACGCGTACTGTAGCTTCTGCCTTGCTACCTTAACTCTGTGAGTTACTCATGTGTGTTCCTGCAAGTTGTCACCTCAGAAAAAAGTAATTCAGTTTGTGACAGTGAGTCACAGACTTTATTTTTCCTCTCCTCCTACAGTTTAAGAGATGACCACCAGATTATTTTTTTAAACAATTGCTAAACCCACAATATTTCTTAAATTTATCATCCTGTTTCAGAGGAGCATATCTCAAATTCTTTTAAAGAAAGATATTCTCAGAGGAACCTTTGCTGCTATTGCTCTTGATGGAAAAACTTCCAGGTTTTAAGTGTGTTTGGAAATCTAGGCCAAAGGTTTGTAATCCTGACTAAATCTTTGACTATCTCTAAATTCCTCCTTTTTCTCGTTTATAGACTCATTTTTTCATCACTGTCTTTTAGTCCATGATGGAGGCACTCATCTTTTATATAGTAATTTTTTTCTTTCAGAAGTTCCTGCATTTCCTATGCTTTTGCTTTTAGAAGACAGCAGAAGAGTCAGCCTTCAGAATGGGCTTATAGGTTTTTTTTAAAAAAATTTAAAAAGTTTGCAGGTAGATGGTCTTTTGGGGAAGTGGAGGTAGTCGTGAAACACAATCTGCGTGCACGTTGTAGTCTTCTTACAGCTTTCCCTGTCTATAAATTATTCCTGCAAAGCAAAGTTTCTGCTACAAGAATCTTGAAAGGAAGGTCCTGTGGCCTGCCTAGCCCGAACTCTTGAATGACAGATGCTCTGTATTAATCCATCTTCCTTCCCAAAGGGGAACAGAATAAGGCAAAGAGACTTACAGATTGGAAAAGACAGCTGAAACAACTTTAATGAAACAGTAATAGTACTAATAAGTAAATAAACAATAAAATATATACATAAATATACAAAACTGATATTGAACCCAATCTGCCAGTGGTAATCACCGCTGATGCTGTGGGGCAGGCAGGCACTGAGAAAGTCCCAGACTGAACTCAGCAGCTGAGGGGAGCTGGATTCAGGAGCTCATGGATCAGGATCAAATGCAGAAGATCAGATGGAATCCTCCTTGGACACCAGCCATTGAAAAAGAGGGCTTAACCCTTGTGATTCCTCAGCTTTATGCTGAATATGATGTATATGGAATGAATACTTTGGTCAGTTTTGGGTCACCTGTCCTCTCTGTCCCTTCCCAGAGGTGTGACCTTTTACACACTCACAACCCTTTTCCTTTACAGCACCCCAGCATGATACACCAGATTTAGCAGTGACTTTAGCTTCTGCAGGAGCAAGTATAAGCAAGAGCCTTTCTGCATACCAATCCCTGGTAGTAACTACAAGCAGCAGGTGTTATCACTTCTAGTAGTAGACATTGTCTGCAAAAACATGCTGTTAACTTCAGAAAGCGCAGTCTCTTGGAAGAGTCTTAGCCAAACAGTAAAGTCACTGGACAGAATTGCTTCTGGTTTAGCTCGAATCAGGACACTTGTTCTGTCCATTAGTGACAAAAGATAGAGATTCAAAATTAGAAAATATTGTTAGGAAATAGAAAGTTTTTACTTATACATAATAAATAGCATAGCAAAAACATGAAGACCAAGGTATATTTCTGGCAACTATAAACTGATGCTGATTTCTCAAAGTGAAAAGATACTATGATAATTTCTAGTAAGGATGTTCATTCTGGTTTCATCAGCCAAAAGTGAGACAGATTTTTTTTTTCCCCCCATGAAATTCATTCATCTTGGATTTACAGGTTCAGTCTAGATATAAGGAAGAATTTTTTTACATTGAGGGTTGTGAAATACTAGAACAGGTTTCCCAGAGAGGTGGCAGATGCCCCATCCCTGGAAACATTCAAGGTCAGGTTGAACTGGTTGTGACTAGTTCTTTTTCTTCTGAGCTACAACAGCTGGGGTCATGAATGTAACAGCTACTCAAAAAAAAATTACCAGGGAGAGACCAGGAGGGACTTTCATAGTTAATCCATTTCTGCAGTCACTGTGATTGATTTGCCCGAAAATCCACTGTGGCTGATTAACATTTTTCTTGGTAAAAAGCAGGCACTTCCACAAAAGAAACATTAAGACGTGGTATTATAAAGAGTGCTCTGATAGTTTGTAATAGTTTATAAAGGAAGACTTCTTTTTTGGTAGTCTAAGAATTACATATAGACAGTAACTTCTATTGGGAAAATCTCAGATTGTGAATACTCACAGGGACTATCATTACTTTCCATGATCGTGCACATAATTTCTGCAGTGGTCAACACTTCTTGTTCCAGGTTAGGCACAGCCCATCCTTCTAGCTGAAGAATATTGCCCAGGACTTCTAAACAGTCCAAATTCTGGTTACCCTAATTTTCAGGTAATACATGAATTAGTATGAAACATGCCTCTCTGTGATCATACCAATCCAATGCTTACCTCTGTCAATGGAAATCTTAATTTAATTTCAAGATATACTGAATGAGCTTCAACTAGTAAGTCCTATCAAATCGGTGACTGCATGTTACTTGTGCAAGTAAGGACAAAGACTGTTGGCTGTGTGTGGCAGTATTTCTTAGAAACTGAGATTATAGATCACTGAGCCCAACTGTTAACCTAGCAATGCCAGATACACCATAAAACATGTCTCTAGGCACCATATCTATGTGTCTTCTAAATACCTCTAGGGATGGTGATTCAGCCACTTCCCTGGATAGCCTGTTCCAATGATTAACAACCCTTTCAGTGAAAACTTTTTCTTAGTCTCCAAACTAAGCCTCCCCTGGCGCAACTTGAGACCATTTTCACTTTTTTCTATCACTTGTGGAGACAGACTGAAGAAGAAATAAATATTATAGTGACAAACCTGAGAATAAGAAAAACCATATTTGCTGGTACTTGTTCTTGCATTCTTTGGCATTTCTAAATGTTTACATTTAGAAAACTTCTCCAGATTTCCTTTCTTCATACCAACAATACATCTTAAAATGTCAGAAAATCAACTTTGGCAATACATGAAATTTATGCTGTCTACGGTGTGACTTGACACAAACTCTGTCTAGAGCTGAAATAGAAAACAACTGCTATACCTTCCAAAACCTTTGAGTATGAGAACGCAAGAATAAAAGGTTTTATTTAGTTCTGAGAATATGTGAGATATTTTATCACTAGTTTACTAATGGACACTGATGCCTGTGGCAATTTTTTTTGGGCATACTGAAAATGCCCATCCTCTGTGTTGTAAACTTATAAATTAGTTCAGAGGCATTTATAACTACAAATGCTACTTTTTTTGGCAGTTATAGAAAAAACACCCCTTTCATTCTTTCAAGCCAGTGGGCTGTATGTCATGTTGTGCCTATGGCTTTATTTGCAGCCCAGGAAACAGACCCTAAGCTTCCTGTCTCCGGTTTTCTTTCTGCTGTTTATGAGTTCATTTAGATACTGTATACTGCACATTTATGTGAAAAATTCAATTATAGCCCACTGATTAATTGCCACTTAATCCAACTGGTGTCTAAATGATCTCAGAACCTTGTGATCTGTCACAGCAAGTGTCAGGAGATGAAGGCTTAAAGTAGCTTCTACTATCATAGCACTAATAATTTCATACACAAAATACGAGAGTAAGAAAAAAAAATAGTTTTGTCAAGTTTTCCTTCTCCTCTACGTGTAATAGTTGAGAACAGTTTCTTCTGACGGGGATATGAAACACTATCTTAATGCGAAAATTATTTAACCTTACAACTGCAAATGCCTTACTTAAAATAGGAATGAATTCCACCCTAACCAGAGACAATTAGAACAAGATGAAAGGCTTTAGCAGATGAAAGTGAGACTGTGTCTAGTATTTCTTTATCAAAGCCTAATTCTGAAGAATTAAACTTCAAAAGGGACATGTTATTAGGCAGAGAGGACAATTCAGAATCAGCTTTTCAGTAAACCTTGGAAGACAGTAGTTTACTGAAAATTTAACCCTCAAAAAAAGAAAGTTGATTCCTTTTTTACCGTAAACAGAATTATTTTAGCCTGAATCATGATCAGTGATGCTTAGATACTTTCCCTCTAACAAAATATTCTTTAAGCATAGATTAACATTTCAAACCAGAAGCTCAGAGACATTTGGGAATCTACTCAAAGTCTCAGCATAAATATGTTGTTAGAGTATTTTACAATATATAAACTATGCAATTGTCAAATTCTATAATAATTAGGAAAAAAAATTGCTAAGCATTTACAGTTCAGTTGCCTTCTTCCTTTAATTTCTGACAGTTGACATGACCAACTCTTATTTAAGAAGCTCCATTGGTCTGGTAGAATATACTATATTTACCAACACAGTTTATCTGGTTTGTGTCCTTTGAATATGATGTCTACAATCAACCACTGTTGTCTATAATTTAAATACCTACCTGGAAGGCAAATGGACATTTCATTCCCGGTCTGATGTCTCTAGCCCTCTTTCTATGAGTTTGCTTTTCAGAGATTTGGTCTCAAACCAGTGAATTGATAAAAAATTTCTATTTCATGTGTACCATTGGAAACAACTTCCTTATTGTAGTTACTGAAAGCAAAGGTAGTGAATATATAAGTTTGAACTATGGTAATATGTTATGATAGTATCATTAATAAAATAGAAATTATGAATTGAATGTGTTTTGGAAAGAAAGAGTCTGAAAATGTAAAGATTTTAAACTTTCTCTAGAAACAATGTAATAATATTAGAAGATGGAACAATGTTGTATCACAAATATTAGAGTGAAAAAGGTAAATAACTGTATTGTTGGTATGAAAAAGACTTACAGTCCACTCCTCCAGACTTTGAATGGATTTCACTAGATTGTGAAATAACCTCTTAGTCACTCAAACAACATTTATAATACCTTACTGAAAGCATCTTGCAACCATTCCTG
>NW_009712556.1:9524-10084 GCF_000703405.1 Apaloderma vittatum
GTATTAATATTTCAGTATACTAAATTAGAATAGAAATGTTCTCTCTAGACCCTAGTGTATGTGTGTCTGTGCTTAATCTTTCATTAGTATGTGTACAAAAAATGAAAAAAAAATAATTGCATACCTTCATTTATTTGAACCTATTATTTTGAGAAAAAAAATCCAATTACATTAACGAGGGTTTAAATCTTCATTGAAAACCTGGCCTGTTCTGTAATTTAGTTTTTAGGGAAAAATCATGTACTAAGAAATAGGCAAAAAGTTATAAAATCCTATCTAAACGATATTTAACTCCAGAAAGCAATAAGTATAAAAAAACCAGCAGTGATTTAGAACAAGCAATATAATTTCATAAGTGAGAGTACTTATTTTTGGTGTGTGATTCATATGAAATCTACGGCTAATATACGATATGAAGAAGATAAGAAAAAGATATCTTCATTTTAGATTTTGTATGTATGTATATCTACATCTATCTATATACACACATATGTATGCAGTCAGATACTAAATAGGGAAGGTCAAACTTTAGATTCCTCACCACAGACTTCACAGAATGT
>NW_009712557.1:0-222 GCF_000703405.1 Apaloderma vittatum
TGTTCTCCCTCCGCCTTTTACAATGTCTATATTCATTTTTAAAATAAGTGTTAAGCTGTTCCAAACACTTCCTACTCGATCCTTCTCCCTCCATGTACGTTCTGTTCCCATATTCACACAATATCAATGATTTAATTTACTGGTCACTCTTATTTGCCACGTGGGCTACAAGTCCCTCCTCCCATCCCTGGCATGAAGTCGCTCACGTGGCACCCTTAGCAG
>NW_009712558.1:0-3152 GCF_000703405.1 Apaloderma vittatum
GCTGTGCTGCTCGGGTGCCGCCACCGCGGCTGCGTGCGGGCTGCTCGCAAGTCACGGGTGTTAGTGAGTTCGTTGTCCTTCAAAAAGGCTACAAATGACATACGTGGAGTTACAAATGTGAAGCCTCTTAGGAAGGCCTAGCATCTTCCCAGCCTACGGTCTTCTTGTAAAGTTTGCACTTGTGCAGGTCTCCTTAAGTGGGATTTAAAAAAAAAAGTCTCCAGAATTAAGAAATGTTATTCCATTATGTGCTGAATTAACAGGGGTTAAATTTTATTTGCTAAGCTTAGGTCCTGACCTATTTTCCAGCAAGCACTATTTGATACTGTTCTGTGGTGACTAGTAACTGCTAGGATGAACAATTTCCAAATACCTCACAAGTGGTATCGTGTGAGATACTTTTTCCCTAAATTCTTTGTGGAAAGAACATTAGATCATCATCTTTTTGAAACTTTGTGTCTATTATAGCAGGAAATGATGACTTAGTCATCTTTTGAGGAAAATTTTTGTAAGCTGTAGCTGAGAAATTGAGGGTATCTAAATTCTGGAAGATTTGGCTCCCGTGGAGAGTGTTGAACTGAACTTGAACATGCCTTGGCCTCTGTGTCATCTCTAAATATGCTGTCAAGCACACCTGTGAGTAGCCAAGTGTATTTGTTAGTCATTTGTAAACAAAGAGCCAAATTGTTTAATGGTCTTGTCTCCACTGTAGAGCTTTGCATTTGAATCTATATCTTAATTAGGTGGATTTTTTTTTTTTTGGTAGAGAAAGTATTTTGCAGTTTTGTAGCCCAAGATCATATGGCTAATTTTGCCCCTGGGTTTGACCACAACTAGATTTAACTGTACTGACAGGAAATGATGCATTTGGCATCTACAGTGCAGTGTATTTCCATGGTGCTTTGCAAACAGACACGAAGGCACGTTCAGCTCCCCCAGGCGCTCAGAGTTGAAGGTTTCCATTCTTCCTGTATGTAAATAACTTTATATGCTTGAATGGCCCCATTGCCTCAAGTGGACTGTTAAGGTGTGAAATTGCTCATGTGTGTAAATGTTTGTGAAAGAAAGGCTGAGTAGAAAGGAGTTGGACAAGAGCTGAGAGGCAGGGGGTAGGCTGAGATGTCAAAAGACACTTGAACTTTCATTCGTTCTTTTTTAATAGTAGGGAGGGTCCGTGACCATGCTTGGACAGACCTGCACAGATACAAAATGCAAATAATCTTTCAGTGTTTGTTGCCATGGTTTTCTAGACTAGGCAAGAACATTAACATCTTCTGCATTTTAGGGTATGAATAACAAATTGCATGCTAAATAAAAATACAACAAGCAGTGCAGAACTGTCCAGCAGAAGGACAAAGTTAATACTTTTGGTTTATGTCGAGGTGTTTTTAATTTTGCATCTAATGTGCGCGATCATTACACTAGTTGTAAGATGAAAATACTTTTCCAGAGATTGTAGATATAAAAGCCACTAATACAGTGGATGTTGTATTTTCCTTTTACGTAACTTAGAAGCTACTACATTCATAACTCATTTATTCCTAAAAGACACTTGAATTGCTTAATCTGGCAAATGATAGCGGATTATCTTATTATTAAAGCAGCTCTTTCCCATTCAAGTAAGAGGATTTAAAGTGAAGGTCAGACTTCTGTTGTTAATCTTTTATGGCTTACTAAATAGGAAGCACCTAATCATGCAACCTAATTTTTTCTTCAGCATCCCTTCCTTTAGAGGAAGGGATGAAATGCAACTGTGTGTGACTACACTGCTGAAGCCTGTTCTTTGGCTGTCCTGGGGCTTTATGGGCCTGGAGCTGTTAGGCATCTTTTATGAGAGCAGTACTTGGGAGAGAAGATCTTAGGACCCTAGGATGCCTGTTCATTTGTCTGTTTAGGATATAAATCCTTTACAGCAGGGCTTCTCTCTTGAATATCAAAGGGCAGGGAACTCTAATTTCTAGCTAAGCCTGCACAAATAGGGATATGTTCCTTAGTTTCTGGGCAAAATTTTCTGTAATGTTGAACCAGACAATTATGAAAGCTGTAAAAATGGTCACTTGAGCAGAGACTGTCAGTTTTTTTCTAGCCCAGAAGGGGACAATAGACTGGTCAATTGCTTGAGGCTCCTACTGACCATGCATTTCTGACTTAATTGTACTTTGTAGTTGCAGTAGTTTCCTTACTAGCCTGGTTGTCTGAGAAAACAAGGCATCTGCACACGATCTGCTCAAATGCTCAACTTCAAGTCTTATGATCTCAAGAGTACTGTCGGCGCGGTGAAAATAGCCAGCTGGGCAGAGCCAACTGCCAGCATTACTGACTCACCTTTGGGAGTGGCACCTAAGCTAATGGTGTTACTACATGATCAAGGATCTACCAAGAAGAGATGCCATAAAATACTTTGTTAGAGTTGATGCCTTGTGAGGGAGAAGGTATTTAAAGCATGAGATAAAAAGCCACAGAAAATAGGACTTTGAGTCCTGCTGCTCAAAACCCAATTTGTTCTAGAGGGTGTTGCAGAGCTTGTAGGAAGAAAGTGTAAAGCTAGTGTTTTACCTCCCTACCTAAAGCCTATCTTTAAGTTCTGAGAGAGACACAACATTTTGATGCAGTCTACCTGGACTTGTGCAAAGCATTTGATACTATCCCACACGACATCCTTGTCTCTAAATTGGAGAGACATGGGTTTGGTGGATGTCCCACTCAGTGGATAAGGACTTGGCTGGACGGTCACACTCAAAGAGTTGTGGTCAACAGCTTGATGTCCAAGTGGAGACCAGCGGCGAGTGGCATTGCTCAGGGGTTGGCGTTGGGCCTGGGGACTTGCTAACAAGGACAGAGGGATTGAGTGCACCATCAGCAAGTTTGCCAATGACACCAATGTGAGGTGGAGGTGACAGCATCCTGGAGCAGTGGGTCAGTGCAGACCTCATCAAGTTCAACAGAGCCACGTGCAAGGTCCTGTCCCGGGGATGGGGCAGTCCCCAGTATCAGTACAGGCTGGATGATGAGTGCATTGAGAGCAGCCCTGAGGAGGACTTGAGGGTTCTGGTTGACGAGGAGCTCACCATGAGCCATCAATGGGCACTGGCAGCACGGACAGCCAGTCGCGTCCTGGGCTGCATCCGAAGCACGTGGCCGGCAGGTGATTC
>NW_009712559.1:0-5615 GCF_000703405.1 Apaloderma vittatum
GAGATAGAGTTGGGAGGCAGGTAGCATGGGGACGATGGCCACAATGTCCCTTGGAAGGATACCAGAGGGCCCCTCCACATGCTGCTGCTGGGGTTGCCTGCTATCCTCTTCTGATGATTCCAGATTTGTCTTTTCCAAGGGGAATTTGGGATCCCCTCTTGCAGCTTACAACCAGGAGCACAGGAAAGCTGCCAGGGGCAGCAGGCCCAGTGAACCACTGTCACTGCTAGTGAAGGCTTCAGTGAGGGGGCCAGAGTAAGAGGTCCACACGGTGTGTGCGCCACAGTGCTGTGATGGGGAACACAGCCCCCCTACCTGGGTGCCAGCGAGAGGGCTGAAAATCCCAAATTCCTCCAGCCACAGTGTGCTGCCAGGTGGGATGTGGAGGCGTCACCCCCAGAAAAGCCCAAGCAGCCCCACAGTTCACTCCCACTGGCTCCATCCTCAGTGCCAGGCAGGCACAGGGAAGCTCACCACCCACTGTGGGCTGCTCCGAGCTGTCCATCTCTGGGACCTCATCGTAGTCTTCTTCATCCCCATACACACTGTCGTACTCAAGGTCATCGGTGCCAAGCATGACCTGCCTGTCCTGCCCTGGGAGACAGCACTGAGTGTGAGCAAACCTCACCTCTCCCTTCGTCCTGCTCCCCCCAGCCACAGCCCCTGCTCTGCGCACACACACACACACACACACACACACACACACACACTCACTCTCCTTGCCGCCCTCTTATTCTCCCTGCTCTTTAACTGAAGGCCCCTGGGACCAACAGCGTGGCCACTGATGGAGTATCCCTCAGTGTCTGCAAGTGGAGGGCAGGGACATGACAGTTCACACACACAGAGCAGGGGAAAAGGGGGACAGGAATAAGAGCACAGGGATGACACTCACCCTCTTCTTCTTCAGTGTGTGACAATGTGAGCACAGGGACGTCATGAGCGCTGCCAGCCGGGAATGGCTTCGTGGGGAGAAGCCCTGCAAGGCGCAAGCACACAGCACAGGCATCAAGGAGGAGGTGAGGGGGCCTGGGGTGCTCCACCCTGCATCGCAGGGGGAAAACACCCCTCGCAGGTGCAGAGCAGCTCAGAACTGCCTGAGCATGGCTGCAGCCTGCTGGGGTACATGACCAGGGATGGGGGACCCGGGAACACCCCCTCCTCTCTCTGCACCACAGACCAGGGCTGCTGGGGGCTCTCAAAAAAAAGCTACTGCCCAGTGACAGAGAACCCACTGGGAGCCCAGCAGGATGGGGATGGGGATGATGATGGGCATGGGAAGATCTTGTAGGTCCTCCAGGCTCTGCATCACCTGTTTGGCTGTGCTCCCTTTCCTGGCGGACGCTTCTTCCTCCTCCCTGGACAAAGTGGAGGCTGCTCCTGGCCTGAGCCCCCCAGCCTCCTTGGAAAGAAAACATCCACCTCATCCCAGCCCAGCCCTCACCCCTGTCCCTTCATCCCACCCTCCTCTCCAGCAGTCCTGGCCCCTGCAAGCCCCCTGCAGCTCCAGCACCCAAGCACGGGTGGAGCACAGTCCCCATGGTCCCTTCTCAGTTAAGCAGATTCCGGCAGTGCCTGCACCCCACCGGCACCATCCCGAGCTGGCTGCCCCACAGGATCCCTGTTGTGCCATCACTTCTGCCACACACCATCCCTCCTTCCCGCCCACGGTCCCATGCTGATGTTGGCCCTAGTCAAGGGGGTCCCAGAGGGTCTCAGCTGCCTCCCATCCCCCAAAACCAGCGGCACACCTCGGTGCCAGGACCCTATCACTGCTAGATGCGTGTGGCAGGGGAAGGAGGGTAGGAAGGGAGAGACGCAACCTGAGTGCTCACGGGAATCCGGGCGCCGTGGGAAGTGGCCGGCACAGGCTGTGGGAGAGATGGGGCAGGGGTTCAGGGGGAGCAGGGGCCAGACCCCCAGTCCTGAGGCAGCAGTGGGGGATACTCACCACAGTGCTGGCTCATCTCCTGCCTGACGAAGGCACGGATCTCCTCCTCCTGCCACGGATGCAGAGGAGCAAAGGACCCACATCACAATAGGGGACGAGTGCATTTAGAGAGAAGGAGAAACTCGTTTCCCAGGCCCATGTGCCAGAGCAGACCCCAGAGGTGGGGGAAGCCCCTCAGTCAGCGGCGAAGGAATGAATCCATCTCCCCATCCCACCTTGGTGACCCAAGAGCCGCGAGGCCATGCTGGCTCACTCCCAGCTTCTTACCGTCATGCCCGGCTCCCCCTTCTCCCCACGGAGCCCCTGGGTGCCGGGACTGCCCTAGGGACAAGCAGAGGGCAGGTGGGAGGCTGGGGCTGGGTGGGGCACCCAGGAACGGGCACCCGCTCACTCACCTGCTCTCCTCTCTCGCCGGGGATGCCAGGCACACCACGGGCCCCTGGCACCGACTGCCCAGGGGGGCCTCTCTCCCCCTGCAAAGGACACATGCTTGGGATCTGGCTGGTGGCTCTGGAGCCTCTCTGCTCTCCCCCGCACCATGTCCCCACACCCTGGGGACCTCTGAGCAGGTGGGGATGGGAACGGGGATGGGTCCAGAGCAGCCAGAGAACAAACAGGTCCCCAACCCCCAGGCTCCTATCCCCCTGGGCAGGGAGGCACAAGGAAGGCAGGAAAGCCAGCAAGCTGGCAGAATAGGGACAGCACTGCGACGTGGCTCCTATTGCCACCAAACCCTCATCCTCTTAAAGGATGGGGCCACTCATGGTGGGGACTCACCTTCTGCCCCTGTATGCCTTCGGGACCTCGTGGGCCAACGCTCCCTGGGGGCCCAGGGGGGCCAGGAGCACCGTCACTACCCCGGGGACCGGGGCTACCGATAATTCCCGGGGCACCCTGCAGGAGAGCAGATGGTGAGGCGAGGGGGTCTCAGAGCCCCTGACCCCAGAGCATGCACCATGGACATCCTCTGATCCCACAGCTGAGCATTCCCGAAGCACCAGCACCAATGCCTCCTTGTAAATAGTGGAGATTTGTTGTCACTTAGAGTTTAGCGACATAATTTAGAGCAGTGCCAGATAGCTCTTCTGGAAGCATTGAGTTCTGATGTGCTTCAGATCAAGGCTGGATCCTAATAAAAGCAATGTGATGCAACACAAACCATCCCCTTTCCAGCCTGCTCACCCGGTCTCCTTTCTCCCCCTGGTCTCCTTTGGCTCCTTGCTGCCCGTCAAATCCCCGGTCACCCTGTGAAGAAGGGACAGGCAGTGGGGGACGGGCAGCCCCCAGCAAGGGGGCCAAAGTGCCAGTACAGCTTTTCCCAGCACTGCCCTGACCTACCTTGGGTCCCATGAGCCCCTCCTTCCCAGGGATTCCTGGTGGTCCAGACAGACCCAGCTCTCCCTATGTGACAAACCAGATATCTGTCAGCCACTGGTTGCATGTCCCCATCCCTCCCTGGTGCCAGTGCGGTACTTACCGGCTCACCCTTCCGCCCTGGCATCCCCGAGCGTCCTGGGATTCCCGGCTCTCCCTACAGTGGGCAGGAGAGAAGCAGGACAGTCAGTCCTGCACCCCTCAATGCTCACACCCCAGAATCACGAGCAGAGGAAGGGGCCCCATGTCCCTGCTGTGGGGCTGAGCATTGGCCTCAGCCATCTCCCTGCTCCTGCCGGCTGGCGGAGGGGATCCAAAGGGCCATGGCCTCCAGGCACTGTCCGGGCTCCTGCAGCACCCCCAGGGTTCCCACTCACCTTCTCACCCTTGTCCCCATCAAGGCCGCAGGCACCTTTCATGCCCCGGTCACCCTGCAAGGATGAGGAGGCGAATCAGAGCCCTGCCAAGCCGGTGTGGGTCCTGGCTGGGAGAGCACAGGTGGGCAGAAGGACCAACCCACCTTGGGACCGCGCATGCCCAGGGGTCCCATGTCCCCCTTCTCTCCTCGGGCTCCAGGGATCCCATCACGGCCAGGCTGGCCCTGCAGAAGAGCACACAGTGTGACAGGGGTCCACTCCTGCCCCGTGGCAGGGTAGCAGTGGCACTGAGATACAGCTCCTCACCGGCTCACCAGGCTCTCCCGATGCTCCGACCTCTCCCTGGGGAAGGCAGAGGCATTGGTCAGGGCAGGCAGGGGGGACTGTATCTCAATGTCCCCCCCAGCAGCAAGGAGCGTCCAGTTCCTTACCTTTTGCCCGCTGGGGCCACGTGCCCCAGGGAAGCCTGTGGAGCCCTTCTCACCTTGTTCACCCCTTGTCCCCTGCAAGCAGAAACCCAGATCAATGCAGGGCAGGAATGAGATCTCTGGCCACAGCACAGCCACGGTGGCCTCTGAGGACAGCTATGGCACCTCCTCTTACCAGGGTGCCAAGTGCCATGCCAGGCTGCCCACAGACACTGGCACACGGGGCATAGGGATGCCACCATGCCCTGCTCCCTCTCTCCATCCTTTCTGCAGCCCTCTGGGGTCCCCAACCCAGCACCCTCCAGCCCTGCACAAGCCCCCTCAGCCCTGTACCTTCTCTCCAGGCATGCCTTGCTCTCCCTTGTCCCCTTTGTCCCCTTCTGTGCCCTTCAGGCCACGCTCTCCCTGGAAAAGGGGAAAACACAGAGAGAGGTCAGGGGATGAGGAGATGCTCAGATGCATGTTGGGATGGACAGAGCCCCTGGGGCATGGATGCAGGGGTCCATGGGGTGGCTGAATAAGAGGGGACAATGTGCTGTGAGGGAGCATCCATCAGTGCCAAGGAGCCCCACAGCTCTTCCGGCAGGCAGAGGTGTGAGGGGCTGTCCTGTGCCACTCAGGAAAGGGAATGCAGGATCAAACTCATATGTCTGGGAGCTGCCCTGGCCTGGAGCCCAGGGCTTTGGAGAGGGGGCCACACAGGAGAGACCCTGCCTGTCAGGAAAAGAAGGATGACACAGAGCGGGACAGGGAGAATGGAGACATCTCTTACCGGCTCCCCCTTGCTGCCCCGTGCTCCGGCGGGTCCCTCCACCACCACAGTATCGCCCTGCTCACCCAAAAAAATGGGGGAGGTAAGCAGGGGGGCAGTGTTGCTGCCCTCCCTCCCACTGCCCTCTGCCTGGGGGACTCACCTTGTCTCCCTTTGGTCCTGGGGCCCCGAGGTCTCCCTGAGAGAAAGGGGAGACAGTGAATCGCTGCAAGGATGTGTGGCGGGGAGCGGGCAGCACTTCCCTGGGGACCCCAACTCCTGGGGGTGCATTGTTCGCCCCCACCAGCTCTCCAGCCTGCAGGGTGCCTTACCTTGTCACCACGCTCCCCCCGGTTCCCAGGCAAGCCCTGCAGGAGAGGAGAGAGGAAAGGGGTGGTCAAGGAAGCGCTTGGCCAGGGGTGCACCCAGGGAGAGGGGTATTTACCGCCGGCCCACGATCGCCTTCTGGCCCCGGGTGCCCATCTTCACCCTGTGAGAAGAAAGGGACGTGAGAAGGGGGTCTGGGATAGGGTCACCCCCAGTGTCACCTCACCAGGCACAGCAGTGGCCCTCTGTACCCTTGGGCCTGGCACCATGGGATTTTCCTGTCCCTGGTGGTGGGGACACGGGGGCTGCAGTGGGGATGCAGGGGTCCATGGCCCCACCTACCCGTGGCCCTGGGTCTCCACGTTCACCTCTGGCTCCTGGCAGCCCGGGCCCCGGGGGACCCTGCCCGG
>NW_009712559.1:5943-7178 GCF_000703405.1 Apaloderma vittatum
CATCCCTGGGGCTTCCAGAGGAGCTCCTGGCCCATGCCAGAGCCCTGGCAACCCCCAGCCCCCGGGGGAGGGAAGGTGCAGCGTGGGTCCCCGTCACCCTGCCCGAGCTGGTGGGGGAGCCAGAGCAGAGCCTGCACCCCCAGCGATGCTGAGGCACCAGATCCCCATACTCACAGCTGGCCCGGGGGGTCCCACGGGTCCTGGTGCTCCAGAGGTGCCGTCTCTCCCAGGAAAGCCGATCAAACCCTGTTAGGGAAACATGGTGAGCGGGCAGGAGCCCTGATTGGGAGGGATCCCACTCATACTGCCTGAGGGTCCAGGGTCACCCAGACAAGTGAGGCTGAGCACTGGCCATAGCCTTTACCCTCTCTCCCGGGGGACCTGGTGGGCCAGGCTGCCCGTTGTCTCCTCTCAGGCCTGGCTGTCCTGGTGTCCCAGCGATGCCTGCTAAGCCTGGCGGCCCTGGGGGTCCTGGCAAGCCGATGTCACCCTGCAGCAGGGAGGAAAAAGATGAGGTCCAGAGAAACAGCCCCCAGTCACATCCTTCTCCCACGACTGGCTGAGTCAGGGCAGCACTTGGGTGTTGGGGACAGAGCAAAAGCAAGGGTGACATGGGGGTAAGGGGGTACCTTCAACCCGCGAGGTCCATCCTGCCCTGGAGGTCCCCGAACACCAACACCTGGCGATCCCTGCATGGTAGCAGAGCACACAGTGTGTCCCCCGGCACAGGGGCATTGTGCCACCCAGAGTGGCCCCACAGAGCTGGGAGCATCCCACACCCCAGGGACCAGGAGACACTTACCTTCTCCCCTTTGGCTCCAGAGGATCCCTTGGCTCCCTATGAAGACACCAAGCTTGGAGGTCCCCGAACACCAACACCTGGCGATCCCTGCATGGTAGCAGAGCACACAGTGTGTCCCCCGGCACAGGGGCATTGTGCCACCCAGAGTGGCCCCACAGAGCTGGGAGCATCCCACACCCCAGGGACCAGGAGACACTTACCTTCTCCCCTTTGGCTCCAGAGGATCCCTTGGCTCCCTATGAAGACACCAAGCTACCAGGAAGGGCTGGGCAGTGGGTGGCAGGGGCACAGGTTTTCCCCCTCAACAGCATCTGCTGCCCCCAACGCCCACCCCCAGGCACCATGTGTCTCCTACTCACGTCTTCCCCAGGATCCCCTGGCTCCCCGAATCTTCCTGGCTCCCCCTGGAACGGTGAAACAAGCAAAAAGCAGG
>NW_009712559.1:7449-8103 GCF_000703405.1 Apaloderma vittatum
ACTCGAGGGTTCTCCCAGCAGCACGCCCCCCAGCAACGCCGGCTCGCCCTGCAGGGACACATGGGTGCTCAGGTGTGCCCACAGCAGGTGCCAGCACCTTGTGGACATCTGCCCACCCTGGGGGCTCTGGCAGAACGAAGGGGTGGGGATCTCCCCGCCTTGCACCCTGTCTCCTTACCTTCTCGCCTTTGGTGCCAGGAGGGCCAGTGATGGCCTGGGGCACAGAGGAGAGAGGGGACAAGTGAGCAGGGCTGCACAGGGATGCTCCTCCTCATCCCGGCCCGGAACAGCAGGAAAGCACTCACTTGCCCTGGGGCTCCGGCATCCCCCGGCTCTCCCTTGGGACCAGCAGGGCCCGGTGATCCTGGCACACCCTGGCACAAGCAGCACAGCCCTCAGGCTCGGCTGCAGACACCTCAGGTTGAGCCCTGCACGGCTCCCCCTGGGATGGGATGGGGTGAGCAGCAACGTACCATCTTCCCAGGCATCCCCGGCTCACCGTCCTTCCCCGGCACGCCATCCCTGCCCGGCACGCCCGGCTTCCCACTCTCCCCCTGTGGGTGGTAAAAGTAGACCTGGAGCACCGGGGTCCCACAGCCCCCCCAGGCCGCCCTGAGCACCCGCACTGACAGCAGCCCCGGCCGGGTGGGGATG
>NW_009712559.1:8428-9530 GCF_000703405.1 Apaloderma vittatum
CTCACTCGGATGCCGGAGCCAGGCTCCCCTGGGTCACCCTGCAAAGAGAGCAGCTGTGTCAGTCCCACGGCTCTACAGTCACTGTAGTCACGGTGACATTCCCACGCCTGCCATGGGGCTGTTGCCCAGGGCTGGCTGGATCTGAAAGGGGAGCCAGCCTGAAATGCCCCTCCCTCCATCCATCCCAAAATGTCCTGAAACATGGCCCTCCCTCCAGCTCCCAAATCTGGCAAGGCACTGCTTTCCTCTGCCAGGTCAGGCGTGGTGATGCTGATGCAGATGCTGATGCTGTACCTTGGTCCCAGCTGGGCCCTGGATCCCCGGTGGGCCAGCACTGCCCTGCGGGGGACAAGGGACATTATGTCAGGGAGATGTTGCTGGTGGCACAGGTTGGGAAGGGGGCAGTGGAGCACTGCAAGCCCTCCCCTGCTCCCTGGTGGGGTGCTCGCCCCAGCTGACATCCTCCCTGCATGACAGCCCCCTGCACATGGTGCAGGGCAACTCCTTACCGGAGGTCCTGGGGGTCCTGGGTCTCCCTGGTTGCCCTGAAGGGAGGAAGAGATGGGGTCACTGCAGGGGTGGGTTCTCCCCAGTGGGTACACGGGGTGTCCTCTGGGAGAGGAGACCCAGACAGTGCCAGCAGCTCTGGTAAGCACCCACACTAAGTGAGGACAAGCCTGGCCAGCTCCTGGCAAGATGCCTGGGGCCAAGCACCCACACAGGGTGGCCCCCATGGCTTCACCCAGCACCCGCGGCTGGGAGCTGAAGCAGCAGGGCACAGTGATATGGGGGGACATGGTGACACATGGGGAACAAAGACACCTACCGGGCGTCCCAGCACACCGGGGAAGCCTGGCAAACCCTGCAAAGAACCATGTCTGAGCCAGCAGGAGAGCAGGAGTCCCCACCTCCAAGCAGCCCTGCCTGCCCCCAAGGGACGTTCCCTGTTCCCGCTGTGCGGTACCCAGCCTGAGGTACTTACGGAGGGGGGCGAGGAGACCCCTAAAGCCCTGCGGGCCCTGGGCAGGGGGGAAAGAGGTGACCAAGATATGTGAATGCTCCCACTGGTGCTGGTGGTGGCTGGTGTGGGACCACAGGACCT
>NW_009712559.1:9570-9770 GCF_000703405.1 Apaloderma vittatum
CCCTGCCCGCCTGCCCCTCCGGGCCAGCCAGCCCTCTCTCACCCGGAAGACCCTGGAGCAAGAGACAGGGACAGTGTGAGTGCCAGGCAGGGGCTTAGGGTCAGTGCCAGGTAGGGGGACAGTGCGGTACTCACCGGGGCACCGTCCCTGCCTTTCTCGCCGGGATCCCCTCGCTCTCCGCGTGGGCCACCCTCACCCTG
>NW_009712560.1:0-2030 GCF_000703405.1 Apaloderma vittatum
ATTCGAGGCTTCTCCCGCTGCAGGGAAGAGGTCCCGGACATCCGGGAGGCTCAGGGGGCTGCAGAAATAGGGAGCCCATTAGCTGGGTTTGTCCGCCAGGGACTGCTATTCCCGATGCTTTCCGTGGAAACGGGGATGAAACGGATTTCCCGGTTTACCGATGTGCTCTGGGAGCTGACTTCTCCTCGGCGGGGGGCCATCTCCCCCGCCCACCCCCCCCGGCGGGGGTGGAGGAGGCGCTGGAGCTCCAGGGTACCCTAACCCTGACCCATTTCTTTCTCCACAGTTTACGGCGAAGCAGCTGGAGAAACTCGCCAAAAAAGCCGAGAAAGACTCCAAGGCCGAGCAAGCCAAAGTCAAAAAGGTGGGTGGGAGCAGATCCTGCCTCCTGCTGCGTTTTGTGAAGGGCTTGGAGAAAGGGGCAGGTTCCTTCAGAAACCTTCAGGATGGTTTTAAATCCGCCCCTCAGCTCTCAACCCCGCCGGGCTGGTGTGGCCCATCCCTTCGAGGGACGTAATTCTCGTTCAGGGCTCACGGGAGAGCTGTTTCCTGCTGGAAACCTGTTGGGCAGGATCAGAGCACGCTCGTTTGCACGGATCACAGAATCACAGAATGTCAGGGGTTGGAAGGGACCTCTGAAGATCATCCAGTCCAACCTTCATCCCAGCACACCCAACCACTACACCACAGCCTCAAGTGCCAGATCTACTTTTTTTTTAAACACCTCCAGGGTTGGTGACTCCACCACCTCCCTGGGCAGCCTGTTCCAGTGCCTCACCACTCGTTCAGGAAAGAACTTCCTCCGAATATCCAACCTAAACTTACCCTGACGCAACTTGAGGCCATTTCCCCTTGTCCTGTCATTAGGAATTAGAGAGAAGAGACCAGCACCAGCCTCACTACAGCCTCCTTTTAGGTAGTTGTAGAGGGCAATAAGGTCTCCTCTCAGCCTCCTCTTCTCCAGACCTGTGCGAGCAGCTGCCCCTTTGCCTTTCCAGGCCCTGCAGCAGAAGAATGTGGAGTGTGCTCGCGTGTACGCAGAGAACGCTATCCGCAAGAAGAACGAGGGGCTCAACTGGCTCCGCATGTCCTCCCGGGTGGACGCGGTGGCCTCCAAGGTCCAGACGGCTGTGACGATGAAGGGGGTAAGAGCCTCTGCCTGAGCATGGGGTGTCCGGATGGGTCTGTGCCCTGCAGAGAGTGAACCTGGGATCTTGTCCTCACGCTGCCCCGAACCACTTCGGGCTTCCCAGTCCCCAGGAAACATCCTGCCGAGCCCCCTGGTTAGCTCAGACCCTCTGAGGCAAATTCAGCTTCTGAAGAGGCCTTGTGGCGGGGCTGCTTTGTTGCGGGCATGAGGAAAATCCTTATCCTGTGACTGCACAGAGAAAGAGGCTCATGCCTGGAGCCTCTTCCCTCCTGGTGCGTATGAGGGCGGTGGGCTGAGACCCGGCCATCTGGCAGCGCTGCCGGAGGCCCCTGCAGCTGGGCTGAACCTGAGCTCGCTGCGGTCCCTGGGGAGCACACGGAGCCCCTCCTGCCTCGTAGCGCTGCCACGAGCATCGGAAGCAACAGCTTCGTGCTCGCTGGCCTGAGTTTTACTCTCAGCAGTGATGTTGTCCCACTTTCGGGGAGCATCCACGATGCCGTCTCCTCTTGCAGGTGACGAAAAATATGGCCCAGGTGACCAAGGCCTTGGACAAGGCTCTGAGCTCCATGGACCTGCAGAAGGTGTCTGCGGTGATGGATAAATTCGAGCAGCAGGTGCAGAATTTGGATGTTCATACATCGGTAAGTGCCAGAGCCAGACCTTAGAATCACAGAACTGTAGAATTGTTTTGGTTGGAAAAGACTTTTAAAACCATCGCGTCCAACTGTCAACCCAGCACTGCCTTGACCACCAAACCATGTCCCTCAGCACCACATCTACACGTTTTTTGAGAATCTCCAGGGATGGTGACTCCACCACTGCCCTGGGCAGCCTGTGCCAATGCTTCACCACTCTTTCAGTAAAGGAACTTTTCCCAATA
>NW_009712560.1:2227-2935 GCF_000703405.1 Apaloderma vittatum
CCACTGCCCTTCTCTGGCCCTGCTCCAGCCCCTCGGTGTCCTTCTTGTCGTGAGGGGCCCAAAACTGAACATGGTGTTTGAGGTGTGGCCTCCCCAGCACCGAGTACAGAGGGATAATCCCTGCCCTGCTCCTGCTGGCCACGCTGCTGCTAACGTCACCCCGCGGTCAGGCTCAGGGCTGCTCCGTCTGAGGGCACTGGTGATGGTGTGGGGTCTGCACCCTGTTCTTTGGGGGGAAACTAGGCCGAGCGGCTTCGCAAGTGGGTCGGGATGACGGGGCTGTCTCGTGTCGCAGGTCATGGAGGACTCCATGAGCTCGGCCACCACGCTGACCACGCCGCAGGAGCAGGTGGACAGCCTCATCGTCCAGATCGCGGAGGAGAACGGCCTGGAGATCATGGACCAGCTCAACCAGCTCCCCGAGGGCGCTTCGGCGGTTGGAGAGAGCTCGGTCCGCACCCAGGAAGACCAGCTGTCGCGGAGGTTTGTCCTTTCCTGGATCCTTTGCCAAGTGTCAAAGTGATTTGAGGGATCCCTCAGGGAAGGAGTTAGCCAAGTGGGCCCCGAGCCCTCTCCCTTACACTCAGGCTGGCCAGAGCTCGGTGTTCCCTGCACAGGCGGGCGAGGTGGCCATCAGGGCCTCTGAGACCGCTCCGGGGGTGGCTTTTGGCACTCGGCGGCGAGCTCTTGTCGCTGGGGGGCCGGACA
>NW_009712561.1:0-991 GCF_000703405.1 Apaloderma vittatum
CCTGTGGCGCAGCCCTGGAGGCGATTTGCTCTCTGGGCTTTGGGCACACATTTCCCACCTGCAGCCCTTTTTCCCTGGGGAATACGACAACTTTTCTGCCTGAAAGTTCACACCTCTCATGGTGGTACCTGGTGCTGCTGTTTCTGAAATGCGGGTGATGGTTGCAGGCTTGTTTGTCCTCGGGATAAGGCTGGTAATTTGGTCCAGAGCCATCACATGCATCTGTTGCCTGCGCCCTCCTGGCGAGGCTGGGGACAAGGGAACACGGGAACACCCCGGTGTTGCTCCCCGCAGAAACCTGTTGTAGCACAACTGTGCTGAGCTGTGTCCCCGCGCCAGCACAAACCCCGGCATGGCAGCAGCTGCCTCTCCCAGGGAGAGTATCGTCACCTTGCCAGCAATTCACATCAGAGCAACCTGAAAATAAAGTTCTTCATAATTTGGTGTAATTAAGCAGTAATTCACTTCCTAAGCAGTGCTGCAGCCTGTCAGAGACTGAGCAGTCTTTAGGGCCATCGATTTGCCGGGAGAGGGGGAGGCTGGAGCGGAGCGCCCCGGCGGAGGGGACAGTTCACTTTCACTGCAGCATTTTTAGGATGTTCAGCCTCAACATTTCCAGCAGGAACCCCAAAGTGCAGTTCTCGGGCAGCGGGGAGGCAGCACTGACCCGAGCGGCGTTTCGAGCATGAGGGTGCCGTGCCGGCGTGGGAGCAGAGGACGTCTCAGGGGGGCTGGTGAGGCTGAACCCGGGGCAGCCTGAAGGGGAGCAGGGTGTGACGAGGGGTGCAAAAGTCACCTCGGGTTTGGCAAAGACCGACTCACTGCCAATGTAGGCACCTCTACTCCTGACTCAGGTCTCCCCTTCAGGGACACAGAGAGGTTATGGGTGGCAAGGAGCCCATCGTGCTGACGGCCTGGCCCGACCCTTTGTGCCACAACCCAAGGGCTTCCCGGGGGCCCGGCTTGGGAGAGGAGTGGAGCCGCTGGTCCA
>NW_009712562.1:0-220 GCF_000703405.1 Apaloderma vittatum
AAGGTGACCTGAAAGGCCCTGAAATTGATATAAAAGGCCCCAAAGTCGATGTTGGCCTTCCTGATGTTGAGCTGGAAGGTCCTGAAGGAAAACTGAAGGGTCCCAAATTCAAGATGCCCGAGATGCACTTCAAAGCCCCCAAGATCTCCATGCCGGACTTCGACCTGAACCTGAAAGGCCCCAAAGTCAAGGGGGACGTGGACGTCTCTGTTCCCAAACT
>NW_009712562.1:333-849 GCF_000703405.1 Apaloderma vittatum
GAGATTCACATCAAGGCGCCCAAGATCTCCATGCCTGATGTCGACTTCAATCTCAAAGGCCCCAAAGTGAAGGGAGATGTGGACGTGTCACTCCCTAAGCTGGAAGGTGACCTGAAATGCCCTGAAATTGATATCAAGGGCCCCAAAGTTGATGTTGACCTTCCTGATGTGGAGCTGGAAGGTCCTGAGGGGAAGCTGAAGGGCCCCAAGTTCAAGATGCCTGAGATGCACTTCAAAGCCCCCAAGATCTCCATGCCTGATGTCGACTTCAATCTGAAAGGGCCCAAAGTGAAGGGTGACGTAGATTTTCCATTTCCCAAAGTAGAGGGTGACTTGAAGGGCCCAGAAATTGATATTAAGGGCCCCAAATTGGACATTGAGGCACCCGACATGGACATTCAGGGCCCAGAAGGGAAGTTCAAGATGCCCAAGTTCAAGATGCCCAAGTTTGGGATGAAAGGAGAAGCTCCTGACGGTTCCCAAGTTGGAAGGTGACCTGAAGGGCCCTGAAATTGA
>NW_009712563.1:0-209 GCF_000703405.1 Apaloderma vittatum
CCGTCCGATCTGTCAGGGTTGTTCTGGGTTGTTTGGTTTTGGATTTTTTTGCTTCATTTTTAGTCACCACTTTCAAAGTTTCTTTTGCCTAGAAGTCGTTGCCGTTCCCTCCTGCCAACGCGCCACCTCGCAGCGCAGAGCCCGGCTTGCTCCGCCGGCGAGCAGGTGATGCACAACGAGAAAGTCTGGGCCCGCTGCTGCTGCTGCTC
>NW_009712563.1:276-884 GCF_000703405.1 Apaloderma vittatum
GGACACCGACCCTGCCCTGGGTCGTATTGCTGTGGAAACACACACACACACACACACACACACAAAGTAAATAAGGCACCGTCTTGTCCTCTAAGTAGCGGAGAAAAGGGTGGATTTTCCTTAAGCACCATGTCGGCGTCTTTTGGGGGGAAACTCGGCACAAGCACTTTATCAGCGGCTGGAAATGCGGTTTCACGAGGAAAGCTACTAACTGCCAATTGGAGATCAATATTTAATTAAGCCACTTAATCCTAACGCTCTCTTCAAAACGAAAACAATTTTATTGTGTCAAACTTTTATGCCCATTTTATTTTGCTTTTGTGGTAATAGGAAGCATATTTATTATGGAGTGGCTCCTATTTGTGCTTCTCTTTTTTTTTTTAAAAAAAGAACTTTTCTACGACGAGAATCGTTTACTTTAATTTTAGCAAAGCCAGCTGCCATTGTTTTATGTATTTTAATTTTAAAAAAAAATGCATCAAATAAACATGAAAAAAACAAAACAAAGCAAATCATAAACAGCCTGAAAGCGCGATTGGGTTTAGCTTTCTCTTCGCCCGCCTCGATCCGGGGTGGTATCAAAACCCTGTGGCGAAGGGTGAAGGGGG
>NW_009712564.1:0-381 GCF_000703405.1 Apaloderma vittatum
ACCCCGGCCAGCACCAGCAGAAACAGGTCCCTCTCTTGCCACCCTGTCTGCAGAAGATATGAGCTGGGACCCCCATGCCTCGCTCAGCCTGGGGGATGCTTCGCTCTTCACCTGAATCACCGACGCTCCCACCTCCGCTTTCGGCACGAGGCGATGCCGCCGCAGCAGGTGGCTCATTGCTGCGCTTTGCACACTGGACTCGGGGTCCTCGGTCCCCTCATGTGACCCCAGCACTGACACTTTAAAATTCTTTCTGCCAGGGAAGAAGCTTTCATCATGCAAACCCCACTTCCTCAGGGTAGAGCAGCCGTTTCTCCGCTCTCCCGAGAAGACGAGCAGCCTAGGGATGGATAAACCCCACGGAAAGAGCCTGAGCAGCGT
>NW_009712564.1:453-2831 GCF_000703405.1 Apaloderma vittatum
GAAAACTGGGGAAAACGTACACGCTGTGACTGCAGGAGCACCAAGGATTTTATTTCCTCCCTGTGTATTCAAGAATAAAGTTGAAAAAATTCAGTTGGTACTTGCTTCCTTTTTTATTTTTTTTGTTTTACCCTCAAGTTTATTACCCACACTACAATGAGAGGATGTTAAGAGTCTTTAAAACTCTCACGAGGAAACTCGTAGGTTTAAAATCAAAATGAGAGCTCACCCATGAGGATTTCTGTTCTGGCTGCAGGGAGTTCGCCAGGCTGGACTCTGTCTGCTCTCCGCCGTGGTTACCTAAAACAGGACCACTGGAGGGACTTCCTCGTGGTCCAGATCTAGGAACAAACAATTTGCTCTATAATTTGTGCCATCGCCTTCATTAGCCAGTCAGTGACACTGCACCGGGAGGCCATCCATCATAGAAACGTTAATCATGATAATGAGCGTTCTCCCCGGCACGTGAGGTGTGTCTGTGCACGCCAGGAATTCCTCTTCACTCCTTGCAGGCTCGTCCCCCGCAGCTCCCTCCTGCCCAGCTCTTGCAGGTGTGCTGCCAGCACGCTGGTTTTTCTCTCACTCTGCCAGAAAAGCCTTCCACAACGTGCATTAAAATATGTATCGTTGAGTCTTTGCATTGCCTAAGCATATCCCCAGCCGCCACCAAGGAAAGCCAGAAGGAAAAGAAAAGAAATTCAAACTTGTTTTCTTAACGCAGAAAACCACAGCCATTTCTTTTTCTCATGTCTAATTAATAAAACACCTGGATATGAACTTTAATTTCAGAAATCTTTTATTTTATTAGCTATTTTCTTCCCAGCCTCTTCTCACCGAAACCATCTCCCAAGCACGGGCTGACTCAGAGCCCACAGACCAAGGGCCAGCTCATTCCCCACACTGACCTTTCCAGGTCACCCTTGGTCCATCCTTTCTTCCAAGCTGTTTTTTGCCAACCCTCCCATCCCAGTTAGTCCATCCCAGCTGCAGGACCATTTCTCCAGCCTGCCCACGTCCCACCATCCAACATTTTCAGTTGCTCACCCCAGTTCGGTGCCACCTGCAGCTTTGCAACATCCAACGTGTTATCCAAGACACTAATGAAGATGTTAAATGCCACCAGCACCAGTTTTTCACCCTCTACATAGTTTATCCATCCAGTCCCTACCTCCCCCAGCTTAACTATAAGGGGGTTGGGGGAGACAGTGCCAAAACACATTGTGAAACCTGCATCCGTCACACTCCGCCATCCTCTTCGTCACCGAAACCCATCAGCACGATTCACTTTTGGTGAGCTGGCTCTTCCCAGTCACCTGCTTCTGCTTCAAGCACCTGGAAATGCTCCTCACGGAGAGCAGAAGGGGAAGGCCTGGATGTTGGCACGGTGCACATCAGGGCTCCTGACTCACAGGTCACTCGTCAGCCTCCAGTCAGTGCCTTGGTCCTCTGAAGATGGTGAATAAGGACGTTATTACCTGCCTCACACGGCCAATATATCGCTTAAATGATGTGAGTCCTTGATGTGCACCACTCCGTAACTACATTATAATTAAGAGATGCTTATCGGGAGTCATGAGTCAAAGCAGAACATGCCAAGCACTGGGAACAGCATCCAAACGGAGGAGGTGTTTTTCCAATAAATAATTTAATCCTCGTTCCTGCAGCGTGTTTCATTTATGAGGGGATGACTTGGAGCCCTATAAAAGGTCTCTGTCCCTTTGCCTCTCACAATCTGCTCCCCCAACCAGCGTCTGCCTTCCCTTCTGAACTGGGTAAGACACATCCCGGAGCAGCCGGGCTCATTTTGGGATGAGTGGCTGGATTCAGGAGGTCGCTGGCCTGGCATGCTCATGCTGTCCTTCAGACCATGGTCTACACCAAGGGCTGGAGGACGATGGGCTAAGCCAAGAAAGAAGCTATTGCGGGGCTTGGGTATGGGATTTACAGAAATGCCACCACACGCAGCATTGCCTTGCAGTTGCTTCTGCTCTTGGAGGAAAAAAGTAAAATCAAGGGCAAGCTCAGTAAGAGGATTTGGACATAATGTGACTGGCATCGGGCAACTGAAAGAACCTCCTTTAGATCCAGGCTTTCAGGATAAGCAAGGCTGACCTGTGCTTGGCTCAGTAAAGCAGCTTCACAGGAAACTAAACAAAAAGAGAGGAGATGGAAACTCAAGTCTGTCTGGCCATGTGTTTTTCAGGTTTTTGCCCACAGCTCAAACATGATATACTCTTCTGGAAGAGAATCGTACTTCAACTTGAACTCAACCTGGTATGATCCCTCGGGGTCCTGGCTGGACACCCGGCGCACACCTTTCCGCTACGCCTACAACACCTGCTGCTCCTCGGGGTGCGATGGCGAAGGCGGTGAAGGCA
>NW_009712564.1:2924-6236 GCF_000703405.1 Apaloderma vittatum
TGGGGGTGCGAGCTGTGTCAGGAGACCCACGTACAGCTACGGGTCTTCGGGGGGATGCAACAGCTACGGGAGGTCGGTCTGCGCTGAGAGATGCCACGGCTCCTCAGGTTCATGCCACGGAGGTGGTTCCAGCTGTGTCAGGAGACCCACGTACAGCTACGGGTCATCGGGGGGATGCCACAGCTACGGGAGGTCTGTCTGCTCCGAGACGTGTCATGGATCCGGCTACCAGGGGGGCAAGCCCTGCTCAGGCAAGCCGACCCAGAGCGTCCCGCAGTGCTGCCCACCCCAGACCTGTTGCCCTCCAGTGCAGCAGCAAGGCGGCGCATCCGTGGGCTACGGGAGGTCGGTCTGCTCCGAGACATGCCACGGGTCCGGCTATCAGGGGGGCAAGCCCTGCTCCGGCAAGCCGACCCAGAGTGTCTCGCAGTGCTGCCCACCCCAGACCTACTGCCCCCCGGTGCAGCAGCAAAGCAGCGTGCCTGTGGCCAAGTGCATCCCAAGCCAGCAGCAAAAACAGGTCTGCAAAATGCCGGCCCGGAAGATCAAGTAGACGATGCGAGGAATGGGGATGAGTGGAGGGAATCTTCTCACTCCTGCCACGCTGCCCTCGTGGGCTCGGATCTCTGTTCTTGCTCTCATTCTGCTTGTAACGTGCTTTGAAAGCGTAACCCACCAGTTCTGTGAAATGTTAAGCGCTGCTCACCTGTTTATTTCACAGCGGATGTGGAGGCAATAAAAAAATCATGCTCATCACCCTCTTGCATCAGTGTTTTCCACTTAATTCCTTTGATTTGCTTCTTTTCCTTCTCGTGGCCAGATCTGCTCTTTGCAGCATCCCCGTTCACCCTCACCTCGAGGTTCCGGATTGATCCAACCTGGTGCCTTTTTACTCCTACGCCAGACAATTTCCTTGTTGAGAAGTAACTAACAATTTGCATCGCAGCCTCTTTATGCAACGCCGCCATTAAATATCGATACACTAATGGTGAAAAAAAGCCACACAATTTCATCACAGAGGTAAAAATGAGAAGATCTGCTTGGCACATGGTTCCATGCTCTGACGAGGCAACGGGTACAGTTTGACTTGCATCACAGGCCTCCAAAAAAAAGCCCTGGGGAAAAAAAAAAATCAGGAAGAGGATTCAGGGATGGCTGGTGCAGAGCAAGAGGGGTGGCGGAGAGAGAAATGCTCTGGTCCGTGGTCCAGAGGGTTGGAGGAGACTTCAGGAGGGCAGCTCCTGCTTCCCACCTGCCAGGGCAGGAGTTATTCTGTTTTGAGATAGATTTCTCTAACTATTAAGGAGAGGGATTTAACGTGAGCAATCCCTGTGAGAAACAGAAGAGAGACCTCTCAGGGATTTGGAGGCTTGAACTTGAACACTCTGAGGTGTCCCCCAGATCTTGGTTTTTTTCTGCGTTTCATCTCTTTCATAAATAGCAAACGAATAACTGACATATGGAAGAATCATGAGCCACCCTGAAACTACAATCCAGAGTGCGGGAAAAAAACATCTCCTGAGATTTTTATTAGGACAGCTGCAAAAAAACCCCAATAAATTACGTAAAGAAAGAAAAACTGCCATCCACTCACAATAAGGACCATAGAATGCTGGGAAACCTCTCCATAAAACTTTGCAGGAGATACGTGGGGCTCAGAGACCAGCTCTAGGGTCACTATGGTCCTGGCTTCTACCCGGGTGCAGGTCTCCAACATATGCGAGAATCCTCCCCATAGATGTCTCTATCGCCGAGAGAAACGATAAACATGTTTGTCACCCTCTGCGTGATCTGGGCTGTAATTAGTGAATTGTGAATAATAGTTTCACAAGAATTCCCATTCTTCTGGTGTTTGTGAAACAGCCCCACGCCTGCTCTGATTTCCTCACATTATCGATTCGCTCGAGTGATTCAGCTCCATCGGTTCGCAACGCATCTCCCTTGACTCCGTGTTTTACTTTAATTCCATCTGTGCTATTATTAATATTACAGTGGCCTCTAGAGTCCTGGATGAGATTGGGCCTCGTGCTCTCTCTCTAGACAGAAAGACACTTTTCTCCCCAAAGCAGAGCTAAATCTATGGAGATTCTGATGCCCTCCCCAATGTACATGTGAGGAAGAGGGCACAGAGGGGGAAAAGAGCTCAAAGAGTCACACCGCTCCCCTCCCTACCTTTTTTCCTCCAATCAAAGCGTAAAAAAAGGTAATTAACACCAGATATTTGGTCCAAGTGTTGCAGGAATGGGACATCATTGGAGACTTTTTGTGTTCTCGAGTCTCCTGCCTGGATGTTCTCTGTCTCCTCTGGGGTTTTAAATTCCTTCTGTTTGGGTTAAAAGTCTTTCTTTGAGCAAAGAAAGGACTGGTATGAAACTTTGCAACACTCCTTTCAGAGCTTCTTTGTTGTTTTGCTTGGAAATATCTTTCTCTTTGATGCTACTCCCTGCCCGCATCCCACCACCTGCATTCACCCACTCCCCTCGTCCCAACAGGATGCGTCCATCAGGGGTTCACTGCAAAGTCTCTCATGGCCATCTCCCACTTCTAAACCCCAAGCCTGAATCTCGATGGCAGCTTCAGAGCCTGGAGATGACTCGACTCCTTTCGTAACCCTCCCAGGACTGAGCCCCATCACCTCAGTGGAGGCCAGCGGGAGATGCTCCCACTCCTTGTTTTCAGGGCACCCCCCACACAGACCAGCCCCGGGCTCTGTGCTTACCTTCAGCCACCCCATCATGTTCTCATACCTGCACCCTTAATTCCCTTTGTCTCCATCGCCCACTCACAACCTAGATTTTTTTCCCAAGCTACACAAACACACTCATTTTTCCTACACGCCATCATGCCCTTATTTGATCCCTTTCAAGGCTCTTTTATTTTCTAGATCCCTTTGCAACCAAGCTCACCCCACTCTCCCACCTTCCCATCCCCGAACGTTTTTGCATTGCCAACTTGAGCTCACGGCTGCTTCGCATGAGGCCCAAGAAGCAGGTAAAATCTTCAGTCAAAGGCACCATCCAGAACCTTCCCCATCCCTGCACAGGAACCACGCCAGGCGTGGTGGGCAATTAACATTTTGATGAAGTAACGAGAGGAACGGCAATCCCAAAGGCGGGATATTGATCTGCTGGTAATACCGTGAGTCAAAACAGCAGTGCAAAAACTATCCAATTAGCGAAGTGCTCAGGGTGGTGAACAATCAAGTCCCTCCAGTGGGAGCTCATTTTGTTTCCGGAGGAAAAACACCGGGCACCCTATAAAAGCTCTCGCACCCCGTTTCTCCTCATCGTCGCGGCTTCACGTCTCCTCTCC